>NC_079404.1:966165-1178665 GCF_029220125.1 Pseudoliparis swirei | reverse complement strand
CAACATGTTCTGATGTTCTGGTGTTTTGATGTTCTAGTGTTCTGATGTTCTGATGTTCTGGTGTTCTGGTGTTCTAGTGTTCTAGTGTTCTGATGTTCTGGTGTTCTGGTGTTCTGATGTTCTGATGTTCTGATGCTCTGATGTTCTGATGCTCTGATGTTCTGATGTTCTGATGTTCTGGTGTTCTGATGTTCTGGTGTTCTAGTGTTCTGATGTTCTGGTGTTCTGGGTGCGTCCGGTGAACCGGTGCCTCGTACCTTTGTCCCCGCGGTGGTTCTGCTGGTGGGCGGCGCCGGCTGACAGGTCCTCGGGGACGGCCATGGGCTCCTCCGCCTCCTCGGGGGGGGGGCTGTCCCGGCCTGGGGACGCAGACAGGATTACCTCTCTCTGCTCGCGGCGCCGCTCCGGCCTCGACGGCCCAATCACGCGGCGGCCCGTCTCTTACCTGCCATCTGGGCCAGTTCCTGGGCCTCCTCCGTCTCCATGCGGTGCAGGTACTCTGATGGGAACGAGACGGGGGCGCAGAGTTTAATCAACAGCAGTAAAACAACATTAGAAGAAGCCGGCGTGGAGAAACGGCGTGCTGCTCGGCGTGACTCTGTCACCTGGCGAGATCACGTTGTCACGGCGCCCGCATCACATCACACAGAACCGCGACGTGTTCATTACAGCCTGACAGAGGGCGGCTCGGCTCGGCGGGTCACCGGCGGTCGGCTTTCACACCACATTTGTTATTTATTGTTAATTTCCTGCCACGTCATCGTCCCAAAATGCAAACTGACTGCCGCAAAATTAAGCAGAAAATTAACTGGCCCCGGGGTCACGGGGATGCGCCGCGTGGCGCTCGCAGCCGATCGGCGCTCGTGTTCGCTCTAATTTACTGAGCACGCATCGCTGAGCCCGGCAGGCGCCATCAGAAACAAAGAGAGGAGAGAGGAGACGGAGGGCGAGGAGTCAGGAGAGAAGCGCAGGAAGAAGAAAAGAAGCCGGCGGGCGGAGAAGTTCATTATTCTTCTTCTTCTTCTTTTTTGCTGCAGTCCTCCGGCCAGGCCTGAATATCTGAGGAGTCACCAGTGCTCGTGGCCCCATTAATAATGGATGCTCCTCCAGCCGGCGGCAGATGGGCCCGACAGCCTCGGCCCCGGCGCCGCCACTTCAAGAAGCCCTCGGTGGGGCCGCCGCGGTCCAACGCCGGCTCTCAGGGAGAAGTGAAGCTCCCGAAAATAGCGAAGCAAACCCGAGGGAGAAGGGGAACCTCGGCCTTCCTGTTTCACTGACAGATGGCTCCACACACTTGGAACAAACAGTGGGAAGCCGCCGGGCCGCCGGCGCCGTGTCGCAACGGCACGCTGCCGCCGAGTCAGGAGCTCGGTGGCTTGCAGACGTGTGTGTGTGTGTGTGTGGGGGTGGGGGGGCAGAGGTCACTGGGGCAGAAGATTCAGCACACCGGGGTGTTGCGTGTTGCCTCGTCTCCAGCATCTGGAGCCTGGAGGTCGGCGCAGAGGGCGTGTCCTCATGGGGGGGAGTTCCACGTTCGGCCACACGGCGAGGGAGAAGATCCAGGAAGTAGATCAAACTCTCTTCATGCCGTTTTAATTGTTCTACTGTGTTACTATTCTAATTTATTTTTAACATTTTCTAATTTTTTCCCGTTTGGTTTTTAGTCATGAGATTCTGCATTTTAATTTTAACTCGCAAAAAAGTTTACGTCCTTCTTTGAGTCCGACTGTTTTTTTAGCAGCTACTGAAACTTCAATGATTTTATCCAACAGTCACGACTTATTTATCTTTTATTTAATCAAGATGGAATTATGAAAAGAGGAGGATGTCCACGCCTTATCGCTCGGGTACTGGTTGTTGGTGTGTGTGTGTGTGTGTGTGTGTGTGTGTGTGCGTGTGTGTGTGTCTGTGTGTGTGTGTGTGTGTGTGTGTGTGTGTGCGTGCGTGCGTGTGTGTGTGTGTGTGCGTGTGTGTGTGTGCGTGTGTGTGCGTGTGTGTGTGCGTGTGTGTGTGTGCGTGCGTGTGTGTGTGTGTACTAGGGCAGGTGGAATCTTTCAACCCGTGAAATGGAAGTCACAGAAAAGACTTTCGACGCAGAGGGAAAAGTTTTGATCTGCATGTCGAGAGAGGAAGGCAGGAAGAGGTTGTGGGTTCACCTCCTGTGTGTGTGTGTGTGTGTGTGTGTGTATGTGTGTGTGTGTGTGTGTGTGTGGTGTGTGTGTGTGTGTATGGGGGGGGGGGTTAGAGGGTGGAGATGAGAAACAACGAAGCCGTTAACAGATACTGACACAGCGTGTGGACCCAGGAGGAAGCTTGAGACAAGTGTTTAAATGCTTAAATGTTTAAATGTTTGAATGTTTGAATGTTTAAATGTTTAAATGTTTAAATGTTTTAAAATGTTTAAATGTGTTTAAATATTTATATGTGTTTAAATGTGCTTAAATGTGTTTAAATGTTTAAATGTGTTTAAATATGTTTAAATGTTTAAATGTGTTTAAATGTGTTTAAATGTTTAAATGTTTTAATATGTTTAAATGTGTTTAAATGTTTAAATGTGTTTAAATGTTTAAATGTGATTAAATGTTTAAATGTGTTTATATGATTAATTTTTAAATGTGTTTAAATGTTTAAATGTGATTAAATGTTTAAATGTTTAAATGAGCAACACATTCAATATGTTCAGTAAATACTGAGAAAGTCCAGAAGTGAAAAAAAGACATCACAAAAAAACAAAACATTTCTTGAGTGTTTCAGTAAAAATAAAACAAATCCAGTTTAATTATTATCCAGTTAGGTCAGAATTTGATGAAGAATCGGTGTGGAATTAAAAGATTAAACATTTAAAAACACAGTAAAGGAGTGAAGCACGGCCAGGAGCCTCAAAGATCGCTCTGGGTTTTGACTATTAGACTTGTGGCTGGAATATAACACGTATTCATATATATGTGTGTATATAATATTGTCTCATGGCACAATGATGCTCAACAATCATAATTCTCTCCCCTCACACACGAGAAGTTTCCCTCCAGCGACGACGACAGAAAACATGAGAATCACTAGTTTCACATGTTGTGAACGAAGCTTTAGGATCAGAGATCACAACAATGAGACGCCTCATCAGAATCACCCGGAATCCACCAAACAACAACAATAATTATTATTATAATATTAAATATAATATAATATAAATATTAAATATAATATCTATATAATAATAATGAATATAATATATAATAAGAATAACAACAATAATAAATATAATATATAATAATAATAACAATACTAATAATAATATTAAATATAATATATAATAAGAATAATAATAATAATGATATTAAATATAATATATAATATATAATAATAATAATAATAATAATAATAATAGTGTGTTGGTGGATGCTGTGGAGCCCGCTCTGAGGGAGTGAAGGTGGCTGAAGAGAAGTTTCCTTCATTTGCATCGACACACTTCAGCACTCGTGTTATTCCGAGAATCATTTTAATAACGTCTTCCTCGTCTGTCAGGAGGAAGACGAGCAGACGACTGCAGCTCTTCTCTTTAGCAGACTGATGTCCTGCAGGAGGTTTTAACATCTGCATCAGGTGCATCGTGTTCATGTTGGATATCTATATTTAAATGTGATTTTAGGGAATTATAAACTTCTCTAAAATGTTTCAAACTCAGAGAAAACATCATTTTGACTTGAGAGCAGAAATCCATGAATTCATGAAAAGAATAAATAATCAGAATAAAGATGCTCTCCAGTTTGAGCTTCTACAAAAGAACTCATGAAACTCATCGACTTGTTGTTGACTTTAAAGATATAATTATTAATAATTAGATGCATTCCTAATTTAATCAAAATAAATAGAATAAAACATGTTGACTTGTTAAAGGTGAAACATTTATTCATCTTTTTTTCTGATGAACTTCACAGTGAAAGTTCCTCCTATATTTCTTCTCTTCACACTTTAACTATGATGAGAACTCAAAGGTTAACGGGACGAGACTATATCGATATATTGATTACGCGCGGACTGATTTCCTGGTTTTGCAGCTGAAGTATTTTCACTCGAGTTTTGGGTTTTTGGCACCGGACAAAAAAAATGCGCCTGAATCAAAAGTTATAGTTTTCCGCCTGAAACTGTATTTTAATATTTGATCAGACTTCAAAGAGGCCGACAGCGGATCATCTGAAGGAATGAGCCGCGCACGTGACGCAACAGGTGTTATAACGGGAGTAATAACGGGAGTAATAACGGAATAAACTGCTTCAACCAAAGCAACGCGACACGATCAGGATGAAATATGAAACTTTACGTTCGAGTTTTTTAAATAAACCCAAGAGTTGGTGAACTGGATGTTCCACGTGCTCCCCAAAGAAAAGGAGACGGGAGGAAAAAGGGGAACGTTGCTCTACTTCCGTTAAACGTTTGACATACCGACTCACCGGGAGACTGAGCTCAACTTTTAACGGTTTCTCGTTATTAAAAAGGTCTGATTAGTTCATCCCGCACCGGGAGAATACCGGTGATGCTGCGGCGCACCTGCACCGGGAGTGTGGAGCTCCTCTCTTCCAGCCAGGGGCCACATGCTCCCGAGAGCACCCGAGAGGTCACGGGGGAGCCCGGAGGTCAAACGACGGCGCGTGGAGGTCACGTTACCTGCTATCCCTTGTGTTTGCAGGATGAAGTTCTTCCAACTGTCGCCGGCTCCATGTGCGGCAGGACGCAGCGCCGCCGCGGCCCCGTGGAGCTGCGCCCGGAGTCCCTCCCCTCGCCACGGCACTTCCTCGTTCCAGCCCAACATCTCCGCGGCTCTGCGCCGCGGCGGCGGAGGCGCGCGGCTTTTATCCGCGGGCCTGCAGCGGGGCGCCGGGAGCGCGCCGCGGGGAGGAGAGAGGGGGAGAGGAGAGAGGAGAGAGGGGAGCGAGGGGAGGGGGAGAGAGAGGGGAGAGGAGAGGGGGAGAGGAGGGGTGAGGGGCGAGGGAGGAGAGGGAGCAGGGAGGGGGAGGGGAGCAGGTGAGGGAGAGGGGCAGGGGCAGGGGAGGGGAGGGAGGGGAGGGGAGAGGAGAGGGAGGAGAGGGAGCGAGGGAGGGAGAGGAGAGGGTGAGGGTGAGAGGAGGAGATGAGGAGAGGGTGGTGAGGGGAGAGGGAGAGGGAGAGGAGGGAAGGGAGGGGTGGTGAGGGTGAGAGGGGAGAGGGGGGGAGAGGGGCAGAGGGGGAGAGGGGGAGAGGGGAGCCGGCGCGCTGCGTGCCAATAGCGGCTGACACCCAGTAGACCAGCACTGGCAGCCATGCATGAGATGGGATGAGGCGCGCGAGGAGTTCATTGTTTATTTATTTCATTCTCACCGAGGAGGGGGCGGGGGGGGGCTTGTACAGCTCTCCTTCTGTTACCTGCTCAGTCCGAGACATTAACACAACTTCCTTTATAATGAGTTCTCACTCTAATAATGATTATTCATTTGACTCATTGCCCCTCTGCACATTGACTCTAAATATCTATTAATATTATTATTATTATCATGATCTATGTTTGTGTCCTGCAGGACGACCATGAGGGCATCATGTTGACTGAAAGGTTCCCTCTGGTTTAGGGTGCCCCCCCCCCCCATGTTCTCTCTCCCTCTCTCTCATTATATATATATATATATATATATATATATATATATATATATATATATATATATATATATATATATATATATATATATATATATATATAATATAATGACAATCCAAGTGTCCATCTCTGACAGTGGCGCGTTAGAGCCAGGGAGTGATGCCTGAAATCATTAAAATAAATATAAACTGAGGATTAATAAAGATGGAAATGTAAATAAATAATGAGTCTCGCCTCTAAAATAACTCATTATTGTTTAAATCTGCTGAAATGTAAAATGTGTGATGCACTCAGAGCTCACATTGAAGTTTCTTTCCCCTAGTTTTACTTTCCCAGGATAAATTGAGTTTATACTGTGAACGTGTCGTCCCCCCCCCCCCCCACACACACTCCCACCCCCAGTATCCCACAGTCCAGGCCCCTCACGGGCCCTTATCTCAGGAGAGGCCCCGTGCTGCAGCTCTTATCTCCTCAGCAGCCACATTCAGGCAGTTGGTTGCAGAAGGAGGAACTTTGTGCAGGAGCCGAGGCCGCAGGAAGGAGGCCACTTCCTCTCGCGGCCTCGCGGCCTCCTGAGAGGTCAGAGGCTGCAGGTCGGGGGGGGGGGGGGGGGGGGTCCAGCCCGGAGACACCGTCCCATGACGCAGCAGCTTCCTGGGACCCACGCTGCACTGCAGCTACATGAGGCTGGCTCTGAGTGCTTCGAGGGTTCACATGAGCACTAATCCTCCCCCCCCCCCCTCACCTGAAGCATGTCGCTGTAATGAAGTTCATTACCTGTCTCCAGCGTCATGGGGCCACAAAGGGCTGCGGCGGCTTCTGATTTCATGGACCTTTAAGCAGTATTCACGGCAGCGCGGGCGCCATGTAGCCCTTAATTGATTTCAACACCTTAATAAGTCAAAGGCGTTCAACACTGATAATCACATTAAATACTCCAATTTATATAAAAACTCAATTGCAAAGTGAGAATCTCTTTCTTCAGGAAGGCATTATGCTGAGACGGTGTCGCAGTAAATTAAATCCCCCCCGCACTAAAGCATCTATTTCCTCATGGTAATTATCTGCTGGAGTAGACGTGTCACTAGCAGGAGGCAGGCGTCACATCCAGCTCCTCACAGAGCAGCGAGGAGGAGGAACGAAGACGAGGAGCAAGACATTAATCTGAGGTCCATTCAGATCCTGGAGGATAGGAACCAATCACCATGTGAGGCCTGAGAGGAGATGATGAGAGGGGGGCGCGAGGAGGAGGAGGAGGACGAAGAGGGAGGAAGAGGAGGGGATGAGGAGGGATATATACATATATGTATATACATATGTATATATATATACATATATGTATATATATGAATATATATATACATATATGTATATATATGAATATATATATACATATATGTATATAGACATATGTATATATATATACATATATATAATATATATATGTATATATATATATATACATATGTATGTATTAGGGCTGTCAGCGTTAACGCGTTAATCTATGCGATTAATTTGGCCGCGTTAACGCACTAAAATATTTTAACGCAATTAACGCAACTTTGTTTACTTCCGGTGTTCGTTGAAGTTTTTTCACTCCCCTGAGTGTCAAACCGCGGCAGTACGGTTTAACACTGTTTCTGCTTTTAAAACAATTATTTCTCCGCGACAATAAGGATCATAAATCAGTTTAACTCGTGGATGAATCAGTCGGGTTTCCTCCTGCTCCTCCTTCCTCCCGTCTCCCCCTCTGATACACAGAGGAACGGAGGGGCGACGTGTCGGGTGACGCGGCGCGGAAATAACTCATCACACGAAACCTTCAACGTGATTGGTCAATCCGTTTGTCTGTCAACATTTTGCGAAAAAAACAACCAATGAACACTCAGTAAATCACAAAGGACCTCCCACCTCACAGGTAAGGCTCATTAGCAGCCTGTCAGTCAGAGAACCAGAGAACACGGCGCGAGGACAATGTGCCTCATTGTATAGAGATGAGATTGTTCTGGAATGTTTGATGTAGAACACGTGGGTATGTGTCATATGCAAACGCCTTTAAAAGGTGAATTTAATTTTTTTTTGTAAAATGGAGACATGAGCCCAGCCTCCAGAGGGTTAACGTGACATATGTGAATGTCAGTCATTTACCAAGGCCACTGGTTCTGCTGTTCAGTGTTAAAGATGACAGGACCAATGGGGTCTCAATATACTTCTTTTTTTTTTACTAATCTGGATGTTTCACTGAAGAAACAATTTATCATCCACAATATTAAATACCTCGCTGGCACTTTATAGGTAGGAGCCTCTTTGAAAACACAGCTCTGTGTGAAGTTTGGTCTTTAAAAAGAAGAAAAAAATAACTTTTAATCGCGATTAATGAATTTCAAAATGTGCGATTAATTAGTTAATTTTTTTAAATCGATTGACAGCCCTAGTATATATATACATATGTATATATATACATATATGTGTATTTATATTTATACATATATATATATGTATATATATATGTATATATATATACACATATATATATACATATATATATATGTATATATATATAACTGTCGTAAACATCTCAACTAACCAGGTGAATAATATCTCGTCTGTCCCTGAACTCATTGGCTCATAATGAATCCTCATTCATTATTAATTGGTGGTTACCGACTCAATGAGCTGTTATGACTGCAGGCCTGAAGGAAGAGCGAGATCTACTGGATCTATAGATCTATAGATCTATAGATCTACTAGATTTACTAGATTTACTCCACCTACAGTGTGTGTATGATTCATAACTCTGAACAAATCTTCTATGAAGTGTTGTTCAGTGACACACACATACAGGACTGTCTCAGATAATTAGAATATTGTGATGAAGTTCTTTATTTTCTGTAATGCAATTTAAAAAACAAAAATGTCATGCATTCTGGATTCATTACAAATCAACTGAAATATTGCAAGCCTTTTATTCTTTTAATATTGCTGATTATGGCTTACAGCTTAAGAAAACTCTAAAATCCTATCTCATAAAATTTTAATATTTCCTCAGACCAAGTAAAAAAAAGATTTATAACAGCTGAGTGTTTGTCAAGGCTCAGGAAACCCTTGCAGGTGTTTCGAGTTAATTAGACAATTCAAGTGATTTGTTTAATACCCTACTAGTATACTTTTTCATGATATTCTAATATTTAGAGATAGGATATTTGAGTTTTCTTAAGCTGTAAGCCATAATCAGCAATAAATCAGAATAAAAGGCTTGCAATATTTCAGTTGATTTGTAATGAATCCAGAATGCATGACATTTTTGTTTTTTTAATTGCATTGCAGAAAATAAAGAACTTCATCACAATATTCTAATTTTCTGAGACAGTCCTGTATATATAAATATACACACACACAAATATATATTTATATATATATATTTGTGTGTGTGTATGTGTTCAGTAATGTGATCCTTTGTTTATTTGTTTATTTATTTACTACGTTGATCAAATACAGAAACGCTCCATGTCATTTTTTATTCTGGGCTTTTCAAAAATAAACTGAATTAAATTAAATTAATGTAACTCATTACTTTAATTGTTGAGTAATGTTTTCAATTATTAATAATTAATGAGTAATTGATTTATTTGATAAAACATGAACCCAGGTGATGTTTCATGAAAGATGAGTCTGGACCTCTGGGTCCGGACCTCTGGGTCTGGACCACAGGGTCTGGACCACAGGGTCTGGACCTCGGGTCTGGACCTCAGAGTCTGGACCTCTGGGTCTGGACCACAGGGTCTGGACCTCAGAGTCTGGACCTCTGGGTCTGGACCACAGGGTCTGGACCACAGGGTCTGGACCTCAGAGTCTGGACCTCGGGTCTGGACCTCTGGGTCTGGACCACAGGGTCTGGACCTCAGGGTCTGGACCTCGGGTCTTCCTGCTGCTTCCAGGTGATTCATTTGATTCATGAATGTCTCTGTGAGTCCCCACTCTGGGAGGAAGGGCAGTAACCAGACCTGGAGGTACCTGAGACCAGGTCCACCTGAAGCCTCCTCGAGGCCTCACAACCGGACTAGCACCTTCAGGTGTGAATCCACGTGAATTTAAACAAGAGGAAGAGGAAGAGCAGCTTGTCCCCGTTTCCTGTCTGAAAGCTGCAGACACGTCCATCATCTCCCCGTCCAGAGACCCTCACCACCGGCTCATCACGTGTCACCACCAACACGAGCCTCACAGCGGCCTCATGGAGACCCCTCATGGAGACCCCTCATGGAGACCCCTCATGGAGGTCCCTCATGGAGACCCCTCATGGAGGTCCCTCATGGAGATCCCTCATGGAGACCCCTCATGGAGGTCCCTCATGGAGATCCCTCATGGAGACCCCTCATGGAGATCCCTCATGGAGACCCCTCATGGAGACCCCTCATGGAGGTCCCTCAAGGAGACCCCTCATGGAGACCCCTCATGGAGGTCCCTCATGGAGATCCCTCATGGAGGTCCCTCAAGGAGACCCCTCATGGAGACCCCTCATGGAGACCCCTCATGGAGACCCCTCATGGAGGTCCCTCATGGAGACCCCTCATGGAGAGCCCTCATGGAGACCCCTCATGGAGATCCCTCATGGAGACCCCTCATGGAGACCCCTCATGGAGATCCCTCATGGAGACCCCTCATGGAGGTCCCTCATGGAGACCCCTCATGGAGACCCCTCATGGAGGTCCCTCATGGAGATCCCTCATGGAGGTCCCTCAAGGAGACCCCTCATGGAGACCCCTCATGGAGACCCCTCATGGAGACCCCTCATGGAGACCCCTCATGGAGATCCCTCATGGAGACCCCTCATGGAGACCCCTCATGGAGACCCCTCATGGAGGTCCCTCATGGAGACCCCTCATGGAGATCCCTCATGGAGACCCCTCATGGAGACCCCTCATGGAGATCCCTCATGGAGACCCCTCATGGAGGTCCCTCATGGAGATCCCTCATGGAGGTCCCTCATGGAGACCCCTCATGGAGACCCCTCATGGAGGTCCCTCATGGAGACCCCTCATGGAGACCCCTCATGGAGATCCCTCATGGAGATCCCTCATGGAGGTCCCTCATGGAGACCCCTCATGGAGGTCCCTCATGGAGATCCCTCATGGAGGTCCCTCATGGAGACCCCTCATGGAGACCCCTCATGGAGGTCCCTCATGGAGATCCCTCATGGAGACCCCTCATGGAGGTCCCTCATGGAGACCCCTCATGGAGACCCCTCATGGAGATCCCTCATGGAGATCCCTCATGGAGGTCCCTCATGGAGACCCCTCATGGAGACCCCTCATGGAGGTCCCTCATGGAGATCCCTCATGGAGACCCCTCATGGAGACCCCTCATGGAGGTCCCTCATGGAGATCCCTCATGGAGACCCCTCATGGAGACCCCTCATGGAGACCCCTCATGGAGATCCCTCATGGAGATCCCTCATGGAGACCCCTCATGGAGGTCCCTCATGGAGATCCCTCATGGAGACCCCTCATGGAGATCCCT
The DNA here is from genome assembly GCF_029220125.1 of Pseudoliparis swirei. Taxonomy (NCBI): domain Eukaryota; kingdom Metazoa; phylum Chordata; class Actinopteri; order Perciformes; family Liparidae; genus Pseudoliparis; species Pseudoliparis swirei. Next base: position 1,167,525 of record NC_079404.1, on the reverse strand, counting down.
CATGGAGATCCCTCATGGAGACCCCTCATGGAGACCCCTCATGGAGATCCCTCATGGAGATCCCTCATGGAGACCCCTCATGGAGGTCCCTCATGGAGATCCCTCATGGAGACCCCTCATGGAGATCCCTCATGGAGATCCCTCATGGAGACCCCTCATGGAGACCCCTCATGGAGATCCCTCATGACGGCCATTGTTATTTTATAGGTTCAATATGTAACATGTAGCATTAAATCCTCACTTCCCTCAATACCTTCAGCTCGGTCCTTCTCTTTGCCCTTCATGAAACACTGTGTGGGCTAGAATACACACACACACACACACACACACACACACACACACACACACACACACACAGTGAGGCAGTGAGAGCGGATGTTTAGGAGGACAATGCAGCGCTCGCTCGCCGGCGTTAGAAACCAGTCATCTAAATCAGGGAAATTATGATAATGGAGCGTCTCATTATTCTCCAGCTCTCTCCGGATCAGCCGCTGACATCACACACACACACACACACACACACACACACACACATACACACACACACACACACACACACACATTCACACACATTCAGACACATATAGACACATTCACACACACACATACATTCACACATTCACACATATTCACAGAGAGAGGGAAGCCGACGCCTTCTAAACTTTCTGCCGTGCTTTGTCTGCTGCCTCCTCGCGTGGCAGGAGGTCGGCCTTCGGGAGGGGTCACCGGGGGTCACCGGGGGTCACGGGGCGCCGCGTGGCCACAGGCCTGTGAGGATAATGTACATTCTGATGTATCCAGAGGCACCAATGGAACGCCACGCGGACGGTCCCTCCGCCGCCGCTGCAGACAGTCGCTCCGCGCTCGGCTCCGTTGGGGATGCGGGAGGCCGGCCTGTCAGCAGAGGAAACAGACCTCGGGGCTGTCGGGCTCCAGGAACATGGATCTAGGTTGTGAAAAACCACGATTACCACGAGCGGCTCTGGAATCGGCCATCTGGAGACGCCGGCTCCAAAAAGCCGGTAAAGTTCAGTCAACTGGGGCCCGGCGAGGAAACAGGTTGAGGTCGGCAGCGAGGGCGTGGAGCGCGTACGGGCCGCGCCACCGACTCCGTCCCTTAAACCGACACCTTTATTTAATTATGACATTGTGTGAAAGGAAATCTTTCCCTTTGCAGAACTTGTGATCTGTGAAGTCGCCTCTGCACACGGAGGATATTTAACCCTCAAATTAACCTTCTTGTCATTTTCACTCTGGTTTTCCAAGATATTCCAATTTCCTTCCTGTCCGTCTTCCATAGTTTTTAATCACTGGCGGAACATTTCCAATTAGAGGAGCTCCAAGACCTGAGCAGAGACGTGTATCCCGTCACAAAGAGATGCACATGTGTAGGTTAACATCAGCATTATTTATTTATTCAATTCATTGTTTTTGACTCTTTCAAGCCCATCTGCAGATACAACTGTAGGCATTACACACATTTATAATTTAAGGCCCTTTTTCTCTTTAAGAACATATGACTACGTTTGTTTTATTTGTTTTATTTGTTGTGCCGCTCTTGATTCAGGTTTAATATCTCTTGAGTATTACATTGATGTCAAGAAGCTTTTCCTCTTTATAAAATCACTCGTCTGAGTCATTTAACACGACATACAACATAAGCCTAATAAGCCTGTTAAATTAAATACTGGATGAAAAATGTACCAAACACTTATTATTTATTTACTGATATATTTATTATTTATTTATTTATTTACCAATTGTGGTATGAATGATGGTTAATCTGAGCTTCATTTATAAATTAATATAACATATGAGCTCATGTGTGGTGAAGCCTGTAACCAGCAGCATGGTGTCAGAGCGTTAGAGCGCCCTCTAGTGGACATGTGAGGTGAAGCCTGTAACCAGCAGCATGGTGTCAGCGTATTAGAGCGCCCTCTAGTGGACATGTGAGGTGAAGCCTGTAACCAGCAGCATGGTGTCAGAGCGTCAGAGCGCCCTCTAGTGGACATGTGAGGTGAAGCCTGTAACCAGCAGCATGGTGTCAGTGTATTAGAGCGCCCTCTAGTGGACATGTGAGGTGAAGCCTGTAACCAGCAGCATGGTGTCAGTGTATTAGAGCGCCCTCTAGTGGACATGTGAGGTGAAGCCTGTAACCAGCAGCATGGTGTCAGTGTATTAGAGCGCCCTCTAGTGGACATGTGAGGTGAAGCCTGTAACCAGCAGCATGGTGTCAGTGTATTAGAGCGCCCTCTAGTGGACATGTGTGGTGAAGTCAGCATGTAACCAGCAGCATGGTGTCAGAGCGTTAGAGCACCCTCTAGTGGACATGTGAGGTGAAGCCTGTAACCAGCAGCATGGTGTCAGTGTATTAGAGCGCCCTCTAGTGGACATGTGTGGTGAAGCCTGTAACCAGCAGTATGGTGTCAGTGTATTAGAGCGCCCTCTAGTGGACATGTGTGGTGAAGCCTGTAACCAGCAGCATGGTGTCAGTGTATTAGATCGCCCTCTAGTGGACATGTGAGGTGAAGCCTGTAACCAGCAGCATGGTGTCAGTGTATTAGAGCGCCCTCTAGTGGACATGTGAGGTGAAGCCTGTAACCAGCAGCATGGTGTCAGTGTATTAGAGCGCCCTCTAGTGGACATGTGTGGTGAAGCCTGTAACCAGCAGCATGGTGTCAGAGCGTTAGAGCGCCCTCTAGTGGACATGTGGTGAAGCCTGTAACCAGCAGCATGGTGTCAGTGTATTAGAGCGCCCTCTAGTGGACATGTGAGGTGAAGCCTGTAACCAGCAGCATGGTGTCAGTGTATTAGAGCGCCCTCTAGTGGACATGTGAGGTGAAGCCTGTAACCAGCAGCATGGTGTCAGTGTATTAGAGCGCCCTCTAGTGGACATGTGTGGTGAAGCCTGTAACCAGCAGCATGGTGTCAGAGCGTTAGAGCGCCCTCTAGTGGACATGTGTGGTGAAGCCTGTAACCAGCAGCATGGTGTCAGTGTATTAGAGCGCCCTCTAGTGGACATGTGAGGTGAAGCCTGTAACCAGCAGCATGGTGTCAGTGTATTAGAGCGCCCTCTAGTGGACATGTGTGGTGAAGCCTGTAACCAGCAGCATGGTGTCAGTGTATTAGAGCGCCCTCTAGTGGACATGTGAGGTGAAGCCTGTAACCAGCAGCATGGTGTCAGAGCGTCAGAGCGCCCTCTAGTGGACATGTGTGGTGAAGCCTGTAACCAGCAGCATGGTGTCAGTGTATTAGAGCGCCCTCTAGTGGACATGTGAGGTGAAGCCTGTAACCAGCAGCATGGTGTCAGAGCGTCAGAGCGCCCTCTAGTGGACATGTGTGGTGAAGCCTGTAACCAGCAGCATGGTGTCAGTGTATTAGAACGCCCTCTAGTGGACATGTGAGGTGAAGCCTGTAACCAGCAGCATGGTGTCAGAGCGTCAGAGCGCCCTCTAGTGGACATGTGAGGTGAAGCCTGTAACCAGCAGCATGGTGTCAGAGCGCCCTCTAGTGGACATGTGAGGTGAAGTCAGCATGTAACCAGCAGCATGGTGTCAGAGCGTTAGAGCGCCCTCTAGTGGACATGTGTGGTGAAGCCTGTAACCAGCAGCATGGTGTCAGTGTATTAGAGCGCCCTCTAGTGGACATGTGAGGTGAAGCCTGTAACCAGCAGCATGGTGTCAGTGTATTAGAGCGCCCTCTAGTGGACATGTGAGGTGAAGCCTGTAACCAGCAGCATGGTGTCAGTGTATTAGAGCGCCCTCTAGTGGACATGTGAGGTGAAGCCTGTAACCAGCAGCATGGTGTCAGAGCGTCAGAGCGCCCTCTAGTGGACATGTGTGGTGAAGCCTGTAACCAGCAGCATGGTGTCAGTGTATTAGAGCGCCCTCTAGTGGACATGTGTGGTGAAGCCTGTAACCAGCAGCATGGTGTCAGTGTATTAGAGCGCCCTCTAGTGGACATGTGAGGTGAAGCCTGTAACCAGCAGCATGGTGTCAGTGTATTAGAGCGCCTTCTAGTGGACATGTGAGGTGAAGCCTGTAACCAGCAGCATGGTGTCAGAGCGTCAGAGCGCCCTCTAGTGGACATGTGTGGTGAAGCCTGTAACCAGCAGCATGGTGTCAGTGTATTAGAGCGCCCTCTAGTGGACATGTGAGGTGAAGCCTGTAACCAGCAGCATGGTGTCAGTGTATTAGAGCGCCCTCTAGTGGACATGTGAGGTGAAGCCTGTAACCAGCAGTATGGTGTCAGTGTATCAGAGCGCCCTCTAGTGGACATGTGAGGTGAAGCCTGTAACCAGCAGTATGGTGTCAGTGTATTAGAGCGCCCTCTAGTGGACATGTGAGGTGAAGCCTGTAACCAGCAGCATGGTGTCAGTGTATTAGAGCCCTCTAGTGGACATGTGAGGTGAAGCCTGTAACCAGCAGTATGGTGTCAGTGTATTAGAGCGCCCTCTAGTGGACATGTGAGGTGAAGCCTGTAACCAGCAGTATGGTGTCAGTGTATTAGAGCGCCCTCTAGTGGACATGTGAGGTGAAGCCTGTAACCAGCAGCATGGTGTCAGTGTATTAGAGCGCCCTCTAGTGGACATGTGAGGTGAAGCCTGTAACCAGCAGCATGGTGTCAGTGTATTAGGCGCCCTCTAGTGGACATGTGAGGTGAAGCCTGTAACCAGCAGCATGGTGTCAGTGTATTAGAGCGCCCTCTAGTGGACATGTGTGGTGAAGCCTGTAACCAGCAGCATGGTGTCAGTGTATTAGATCGCCCTCTAGTGGACATGTGAGGTGAAGCCTGTAACCAGCAGCATGGTGTCAGTGTATTAGAGCCCTCTAGTGGACATGTGAGGTGAAGCCTGTAACCAGCAGCATGGTGTCAGTGTATTAGAGCCCCTCTAGTGGACATGTGAGGTGAAGCCTGTAACCAGCAGCATGGTGTCAGTGTATTAGAGCGCCCTCTAGTGGACATGTGAGGTGAAGCCTGTAACCAGCAGTATGGTGTCAGTGTATTAGAGCGCCCTCTAGTGGACATGTGAGGTGAAGCCTGTAACCAGCAGCATGGTGTCAGTGTATTAGAGCCCTCTAGTGGACATGTGAGGTGAAGCCTGTAACCAGCAGTATGGTGTCAGTGTATTAGAGCGCCTCTAGTGGACATGTGAGGTGAAGCCTGTAACCAGCAGTATGGTGTCAGTGTATTAGTGCGCCCTCTAGTGGACATGTGAGGTGAAGCCTGTAACCAGCAGCATGGTGTCAGTGTATTAGAGCGCCCTCTAGTGGACATGTGAGGTGAAGCCTGTAACCAGCAGCATGGTGTCAGTGTATTAGAGCGCCCTCTAGTGGACATGTGAGGTGAAGTCAGCATGTAACCAGCAGCATGGTGTCAGAGCGTTAGAGCGCCCTCTAGTGGACATGTGAGGTGAAGCCTGTAACCAGCAGCATGGTGTCAGAGCGTTAGAGCGCCCTCTAGTGGACATGTGAGGTGAAGCCTGTAACCAGCAGCATGGTGTCAGTGTATTAGAGCGCCCTCTAGTGGACATGTGAGGTGAAGCCTGTAACCAGCAGCATGGTGTCAGAGCGTTAGAGCGCCCTCTAGTGGACATGTGAGGTGACGCCTGTAACCAGCAGCATGGTGTCAGAGCGTCAGAGCGCCCTCTAGTGGACATGTGAGGTGAAGCCTGTAACCAGCAGCATGGTGTCAGTGTATTAGAGCGCCCTCTAGTGGACATGTGAGGTGAAGCCTGTAACCAGCAGCATGGTGTCAGTGTATTAGAGCGCCCTCTAGTGGACATGTGTGGTGAAGCCTGTAACCAGCAGCATGGTGTCAGTGTATTAGATCGCCCTCTAGTGGACATGTGAGGTGAAGCCTGTAACCAGCAGCATGGTGTCAGTGTATTAGAGCGCCCTCTAGTGGACATGTGAGGTGAAGCCTGTAACCAGCAGCATGGTGTCAGTGTATTAGAGCGCCCTCTAGTGGACATGTGAGGTGAAGCCTGTAACCAGCAGCATGGTGTCAGTGTATTAGAGCGCCCTCTAGTGGACATGTGAGGTGAAGCCTGTAACCAGCAGCATGGTGTCAGTGTATTAGAGTGCCCTCTAGTGGACATGTGTGGTGAAGCCTGTAACCAGCAGCATGGTGTCAGTGTATTAGAGCGCCCTCTAGTGGACATGTGAGGTGAAGCCTGTAACCAGCAGCATGGTGTCAGAGCGTTAGAGCGCCCTCTAGTGGACATGTGAGGTGAAGCCTGTAACCAGCAGCATGGTGTCAGTGTATTAGAGCGCCCTCTAGTGGACATGTGAGGTGAAGCCTGTAACCAGCAGCATGGTGTCAGTGTATTAGAGCGCCCTCTAGTGGACATGTGAGGTGAAGCCTGTAACCAGCAGCATGGTGTCAGTGTATTAGAGCGCCCTCTAGTGGACATGTGTGGTGAAGCCTGTAACCAGCAGCATGGTGTCAGTGTATTAGAGCGCCCTCTAGTGGACATGTGTGGTGAAGCCTGTAACCAGCAGCATGGTGTCAGTGTATTAGAGCGCCCTCTAGTGGACATGTGAGGTGAAGCCTGTAACCAGCAGCATGGTGTCAGAGCGTCAGAGCGCCCTCTAGTGGACGTGTGTGAGTAATGAAGTGGATGAAGATGTGCAACACAAAATAAAATGAAGAGAAAAGAAGAAGAAGAAATTGAAGATGAAGAGAAGCTTATTAAATAATTGTGAGCATGAATAAAGAGTTTCAGCTATGAGGTTTATTCTGAGGAGCTGATGGTGGAGCAGAGACACTGGGATATCACAAGAGTACACACTATTGATCAGAATGACACACTATTGATCAGAATGACACACTATTGATCGGAATGACACACTATTGATCAGAATGACACCGCCATGCCATATGAACTTTAAAAGTATGTTTATGAATCTGATTCAGTCACCAAGGATGTCAGAATAAAACATATGCTGAATTTGTGGAGCTCTTGAGAACCTCTGTGAGTGTGTGTGTGTGTGTGTGTGTGTTGCCCAGAGACTGTCATGCTCCTACCTGAGTGGAGGTGTGTGGCTCCTCCTACCTGAGTGGAGGTGAGTGGCTCCTCCTACCTGAGTGGAGGTGTGTGGCTCCTCCTACCTGAGTGGAGGTGTGTGGCTCTTCGTACCTGAGTGGAGGTGTGTGGCTCCTCCTACCTGAGTGGAGGTGAGTGGCTCCTCCTACCTGAGTGGAGGTGTGTGGCTCCTCCTACCTGAGTGGAGGTGAGTGGCTCCTCCTACCTGAGTGGAGGTGAGTGGCTCCTCCTACCTGAGTGGAGGTGAGTGGCTCCTCCTACCTGAGTGGAGGTGTGTGGCTCCTCCTACCTGAGTGGAGGTGTGTGGCTCCTCCTACCTGAGTGGAGGTGTGTGGCTCCTCCTACCTGAGTGGAGGTGAGTGGCTCCTCCTACCTGAGTGGAGGTGTGTGGCTCCTCCTACCTGAGTGGAGGTGTGTGGCTCCTCCTACCTGAGTGGAGGTGTGTGGCTCCTCCTACCTGAGTGGAGGAGTGTGGCTGAATTGTTTTTTTTCCCTCAAGAAGAAACAAATCGTCTCTAGATGAGAGCAGGTGTTTGCGGTTCCTCCATCAGACCAGCAGATGGCGCCAGAGAGCCGGTGGTAAAACAGGCCTGTGTCCACAAATATCACAGCAATATAAATCCCTGTTGCCTATATTATGATAAATATGTGAATACAAATACATAACAGCGCCACCTAGGGGACACACAGCTACAGGACACCTCAGTCTCCTCGTCCCTGATGAATAGGAACATAATCTGAGTTCAACAACCAGCGGCCTTCAGGTGCGAGCTGTGTTTTGAGAGTTGAGGGTGAGCCACATGAACTGGGATGTAAGGCAGCTGTTGTAATCTGGTGTATTCCTGCAGCAGAGCAGCCTCGGTGCCGTCGTCTGCAGCAACATGTAAACATTCCCCATAACTGAAGACCAATAAGCTTCTTAATGAGGGTGGAGGCACCACGTGAGGCTCCATGTGACGTGATGCTTTCTGATGGATGCTTTTGACTCCGCTGTCATTAGCGACTGTAAACACCCCGCAGCGGTTTAAAAGTATGTTTAAAAATAGCCTAATTAGAGTTATTCTGATAACAGAGTGGTGAATACGACTCCCACGCAACGCTTCTCCACGGGAGGAGAGCACACAGGACACTTGAGAGATCTCGTGTGAGCTCTCCAGATAAAGAAAGAAAGAAATAATCCCACCATGTGCATCCGTCTGGTGGCTAATGAGAGCGAGCTGATTGAACTCTCACTCAGAGCCGACGAGGCCCCGGGTCCAGGGCTCCAGGGGAGTTATTGCATTCGGAGTCCATTCATTATCCCAAACCACTCGTCCATCACACACTGTGACGCTCACACAGAGCTCTGTGTGCCGGAGATTTAAAGAGTTTCTCGAAGCTGCAGCAGAGCATCCTGAGCCTGGGTTCTTCTCAGGGAATCAGATATTGATGGATGGAGGAGTCGTTACCATCGGGGCTCCTCGGCTCGCCTCTGTTCTCCAGACTCCTCCACAGACTCAGGAATTATTTAGGTTGCACGTCGTGCCCGTGGCGCTCAGCCCCGCGTCGCCGTGCTTCAGAGGCTCCGCTGCTGCAGAGCCACGTGAGGCTGAGGACAACGGGCCTGATGTGCCGTGGCAGGTCATTAAGGTCGGTAACCACGACGAGGCGGAGGGCGCCGGGAGGAGCGCACGAGGCTGCAGGGCGCCGGATCCTCCACGAGGACCCGGGTGTGGAGCGGCGGAGCACACGACAGATTACGGTCTGCACGTGTTTGTGTTGTCGATGTTGATGCGTGTGCAGATATCTGTGGGGACATCACTCACGTCACACACGTGGAAATCGGTTTCTTCATGCGTGACATGAGACGCAGTCCGGTTCCTCCTCCGGGACGCCGTGGTGCAGCCTCACATCTTTAGTCTGACGCTCGGGTCGTACTCAGGGAAAGTGAATGAATCAGCGCCCAGAGGAGCGGGAGGCGTGGCACTGGAGGACCCGCCGGCCTGAGTGAGCCCCCCTGTGTGCAGGACCCTGGAGGTGAAGCCCCCCCGCGGGGAGCGGCTCATTGGGCGACCTCCCTCGCCGCTTGTCGCCCTCACTCAGCTCGATGAAGCCATGAAGACGCCGCTGTGCAGGGAGCTGAGGGGGGGGGGGCTACTTTGAATACAGAGGTTTCCACACACTCCTCCCCCGGCGGCTCCATGTCTAATGAGGACGGCATCGGGGACGTCACGTCCTGAGAGGACATCACTGGTCCTGTGAGGACATCACTGGTCCTATAGAGGACATCACTGGTCCTATAGAGGACATCACTGGTCCTGTGAGGACATCACTGGTCCTGTGAGGACATCACTGGTCCTATAGAGGACATCACTGGTCCTATAGAGGACATCACTGGTCCTGTGAGGACATCACTGGTCCTATAGAGGACATCACTGGTCCTATAGAGGACATCACTGGTCCTGTAGAGGACATCACTGGTCCTATAGAGGACATCACTGGTCCCTGGTCCTATAGAGGACATCACTGGTCCTGTAGAGGACATCACTGGTCCTATAGAGGACATCACTGGTCCTGTAGAGGACATCACTGGTCCTATAGAGGACATCACTGGTCCTATAGAGGACATCACTGGTCCTATAGAGGACATCACTGGTCCTGTAGAGGACATCACTGGTCCTATAGAGGACATCACTGGTCCTATAGAGGACATCACTGGTCCTGTGAGGACATCACTGGTCCTATAGAGGACATCACTGGTCCTATAGAGGACATCACTGGTCCTGTGAGGACATCACTGGTCCTATAGAGGACATCACTGGTCCTGTGAGGACATCACTGGTCCTATAGAGGACATCACTGGTCCTATAGAGGACATCACTGGTCCTGTGAGGACATCACTGGTCCTGTGTGGACATCACTGGTCCTATAGAGGACATCACTGGTCCTATAGAGGACATCACTGGTCCTGTGTGGACATCACTGGTCCTGTAGAGGACATCACTGGTCCTGTGAGTCACTCAGGTCTCACATCATTAGAGTCATTAGATTAGATAAGATCAGGAGGTCCCAGCGCTGTCCCCCAGAGGCTGAAAGACAGCCCGCCCTCCTCAGACCCGTCCCTCCTCAGACCCGTCCTCCTCAGACCCGTCCCTCCTCAGACCCGTCCCTCCTCAGACCCGTCCCTCCTCAGACCCGGTCCTCCTCAGACCCGTCCTCCTCAGACCCGTCCCTCCTCAGACCCGTCCCTCCTCAGACCCGTCCTCCTCAGACCCGTCCCTCCTCAGACCCGTCCTCCTCAGACCCGTCCCTCCTCAGACCCGTCCTCCTCAGACCCGGTCCTCCTCAGCCCCGTCCTCCTCAGACCCGTCCTCCTCAGACCCGTCCCTCCTCAGATCCGTCCCTCCTCAGACCCGTCCTCCTCAGACCCGTCCTCCTCAGACCCGTCCTCCTCAGACCCGTCCTCTCCGTCTCCTCCAGGAGGTGAAGCTGTGGCTCTGCGGCTCGTGGCAGACGAGGCGCCGCAGATATAATACCAAATCTATAAAGGACAATTTCAGGCCGAGGCTCCGGAGACGCCGGCGCTCAATCATGAAGCGACTCGGCGGATTGATCCCGGAGCGTCACCACACGGGACGAGAGGACGAGAAGAGGAGAGGAGGAGAGGAGGAGAGGAGGAGAGGACGAGAGGACGGGAGGAGGAGAGGAGGAGAGGACGAGAAGAGGAGAGGACGAGAGGACGGCAGAGACCTTAAATACATGCTGACAAAAGAGACATTAAATATTTATAACCTTGAAAAACAAACAAAGACAAAGACCTGGTCTCTAGTGGACCGAGGTGATGTGGTCTCTAGTGGACCGAGGTGATGTGGTGTCTAGTGGACCGAGGTGATGTGGTCTCTAGTGGACCGAGGTGATGTGGTCTCTAGTGGACCGAGGTGATGTGGTGTCTAGTGGACTGAGGTGATGTGGTCTCTAGTGGACCGAGGTGATGTGGTCTCTAGTGGACCGAGGTGATGTGGTCTCTAGTGGACCGAGGTGATGTGGTCTCTAGTGGACCGAGGTGATGTGGTCTCTAGTGGACCGAGGTGATGTGGTCTCTAGTGGACCGAGGTGATGTGGTCTCTAGTGGACCGAGGTGATGTGGTCTCTAGTAGACTGAGGTGATGTGGTCTCTAGTGGACTGAGGTGATGTGGTCTCTAGTGGACCGAGGTGATGTGGTCTCTAGTGGACCGAGGTGATGTGGTCTCTAGTGGACCGAGGTGATGTGGTCTCTAGTGGACCGAGGTGATGTGGTCTCTAGTGGACCGAGGTGATGTGGTCTCTAGTGGACCGAGGTGATGTGGTCTCTAGTGGACCGAGGTGATGTGGTGTCTAGTGGACCGAGGTGATGTGGTCTCTAGTGGACCGAGGTGATGTGGTCTCTAGTGGACCGAGGTGATGTGGTCTCTAGTGGACCGAGGTGATGTGGTCTCTAGTGGACCGAGGTGATGTGGTCTCTAGTGGACCGAGGTGATGTGGTCTCTAGTGGACCGAGGTGATGTGGTCTCTAGTGGACCGAGGTGATGTGGTGTCTAGTGGACCGAGGTGATGTGGTCTCTAGTGGACCGAGGTGATGTGGTCTTTAGTGGACCGAGGTGATGTGGTCTCTAGTGGACTGAGGTGATGTGGTCTTTAGTGGACCGAGGTGATGTGGTCTTTAGTGGACCGAGGTGATGTGGTCTCTAGTGGACCGAGGTGATGTGGTCTCTAGTGGACCGAGGTGATGTGGTCTCTAGTGGACCGAGGTGATGTGGTCTCTAGTGGACCGAGGTGATGTTCTGGGTGTATTGTCGTGGTTTTGGTGGATTTGCCGTCCAGGATGCTGCTGCAGTGGTCCAGTCTCGAGGGATGAAGAGGAGGATGAGGAGGAGAGGGAGGAAGAGACGGTGATGTTGTTAAGATGAAAGGAGGAGGTTTTTGTGATGTGCTTGATGTGGCGTTCAAAGGAGAAGCTTTTATCAAAGATGACACGAGGTTACGGGAGCAGAGGGAACCGTTGTGGGTTTTGGGGTGAGGAGGATTTCTGGTTTGTTGAGTTTGAGGAGTTTGGCTTGAATCCAGGTCTCTATGTCTGTGAGGCAGCTGGTGAAGGTGGAGGAGGAAGTGGGTGTGATGGATCGGGTGGAGACGTAGACCTGCGTGTCGTCGGCGTAGCGGTAGAAGTGGAGGCCGTGGTGGAGTAAGGGGGAGCAAGTAGAGGATGAAGAGGAGGGGGCCCAGTACTGAACCTTGGGGGACACCTCGAGGGACAATGTCAGTCAGACTTGGAATAAGTTACACTCTGGTCTGAAAATATATATTAAAACGTAATTAGGTGACATATAAAAGCTTTTAGCCTGCCACCCAGATGCAAGCAATGCATTGTGGGTCAGTGGAGTACGTGCAGTTCAACGGTCATAAGATCGTCTTCAGTTCACAGGGTGAACACATTTTACATCATTGTATGTGAATTCAGACAAACAGTTTCATCACTTTAATTGTTTTGGACGATGTGCTCGGTTAACAGAACCGCCAATACACACAGAGCTGAGTTTGTCGCTAATGGCTAATGGCTAACGGAGAGTTGGATTGTCTGAGTTTGTGATCTAAAAGGTTCTTTAATCTCCAGTTTCAGGGCTGAATATCCAGATGAAGTCCACGATGTGGATCCAGCAACACAGATCAGAACCAGACGTCCCTGAGGGAGCGACGCAGGAACAAACAGACCAGACAAGGGAAAGGTTAACGGAGACGTTTAGTGTCTCTTTCAGGTCCTTCCCACGGCTTGGTCAGACACTTAGAGGCTTCCTCTGGTTTCATTTAGTGCCTTCACATTAGTGAGTTGCTCAAAGTAAGCCGGGTGCCTTTCAAAATGTACCGTGCTTTAATTTCACATTACGGAGCCGGCCGATTGCTGCAGATGAATAATGAATTTCATCATTGACTGTAATGTGAGCTCACGTCTGAAGGCAGCAGAGAGCTTTGTCCAGGAGCCTCATTACAGCGCTACAGCATCGGGGAGGCCCGGATAATCTCTGATGGGTTTCTCCAACAGATGTCTCCAATTAATGACCCGTCTTTGAAGGAGTTTAGATGCGTACCACTCTGGGAATTGTATTTCAAAGTAAAAGACCCGGCCTCGTGTCTGATGAGCAGACTCCATAGACGGCTGTCATCACCACTTTCTTTTCTCCAGTCACACACAGAATTGATCTTGAATTACTGATGGAATATGAACGGATCTAAAGCCAACTGTGAATGTTAATGGCCAGGATGGAACAGAAAGAGGTGATGGATGACGTCCCCGCTCAGCCACCACTTCACTGAGACGCAGCGGGTACGCTGCTTCGGCCATATGATCTCACGCAATGAAAGAATAGACACGACACTGCAGTCATTCCTCTAATTCAAAAGACATTGAGGGAGTGGGGGCACAAAAAACATCCCTTCCTGTCGAGGAGCGGCGAAGAGAGGAAAATCCTACCATAATTCACGGCTTGCATGCACAGGCACAGATCCTGAGTTCTTTGAGTGAACCGCTTGGTTTGAGAGGAGCTTCCCAGTCGAGGCTCCGGAGGACCTTAATGGACCCGAGGCGCCGCTCCCCGCCGCGCTGAGAGGAGCCTGTCGCGTCGCATGTATATGCATTTAGGCCGATTTACCTCGATGCAGCGCGCCGGCTGTCAGGCACGACTCGCTGCTGGAGATGCCACAGCGTTGTCTGGCAACCCTCCATCAGAGGGGGCGGAGTGGCCGGCACGCCGCCGAGGGTCACAGGGTGACGGCTGAGGTGACAGAGGGAGAGCGCTGCGAATGCAAAAGAAGAGAGGAAGAAACACAAACATCTGCGACCGGTTATTACAGCCCGGCTTCAGCCTTCATAACCGAAAATTATTAATCATGGTTTTGATCTGCTGGTCGATGGCCCCTGTGGCCCTTCATTACTCCTCCTCAAATTGAAGATGAAGCCGTGGAAAATATGCTTCAAGTCTTATGACCTTTCAATTTCTACATTTTGGAATCAGATTGGGATCAATGACATCAGAGTCCAGTCTGGACGTATCCCAGCCTCTTGGTTGAGAGTGTGATGCTGTTATTAGGTGATTGCTTTTATAGATATTGAAAGTTAAACCGCGGCATCACCAAATGACATGACAACTTATTCAATATTACCTGAAGCTTCATCCTGGAGCTTAGAGAACATGTTTTAAATGAGCTCAGATCCAAAGAGAGGCTGTGCTTCACCTTCAAAGGTCACCTGTGACTCCTGGAACACAAAACGCTGGATCCTCCGGCTCGACGTCATAAGTTGATTCAAGTCAAATCGAAAACATTTTATTCAGCCGGAAGTTAGTCGACGTAAAACATAAAGACTTACAGCTGAGAAGTACCATTTGAGCATCTACAGAGCCCAGCCTGGCGTTTATTTGAAACACGAACACACGGTACCAAGAGAAATACAAAAAACACTTTTCAACATCCAAAAAAGGTCAAATAAATGAGGAAACAGTCAAAAGTCTTGAACTCTGCACTGGATGGTCTACACAGCAAATGGATCACAGTCTAGTGTTTGTGGAGAGGGGTCAGGGGGGTCAGAGGGGTCAAGGGGGTCAAGGTCTGTGGTGAACCACATCGAGACCCCGAGGTGTTCACCTCCAAAGACAGCTGGGTGTCCTCTTCACATTCTGGTCCAATATATTGTTCATAAAATACACAGGCTATAAAAAATAGTTGTTCACTACTTCCGCATTAAAGACTTGTATATTTGTGGATATTAATACATAATTCAATACATAGATAAATAGATATTCTTTGTGTGGATTATAAACTTTCATAAAAGCTTCTTTTTCTCTCTCTCTCAGTAATACAGGAGTGAGTTCTATAAATGCTGAACGCTCGAGGGCTCTGCTGTCCGACCCTGACGTCCGGGAGACGGCGTGAGCGCCGAGAGTTCACGGATTAGCACCGGTCTTTGGGTCGATGTCCGGTCTTTGGGTCGATGTCCGGTGTTTGGGTCGATGTCCGGTGTTTGGGTCGACGTCCGGTCTTTGGGTCGACGTCCGGTCTTTGGGTCGATGTCCGGTGTTTGGGTCGATGTCCGGTCTTTGGGTCGATGTCCGGTCTTTGGGTCGACGTCCGGTGTTTGGGTCGACGTCCGGTCTTTGGGTCGACGTCCGGTCTTTGGGTCGACGTCCGGTGTTTGGGTCGACGTCCGGTCTTTGGGTCGACGTCCGGTCTTTGGGTCCATGTCCGGTGTTTGGGTCGATGTCCGGTGTTTGGGTCGATGTCCGGTCTTTGGGTCGATGTCCGGTCTTTGGGTCGACGTCCGGTCTTTGGGTCGACGTCCGGTGTTTGGGTCGACGTCCGGTCTTTGGGTCGACGTCCGGTCTTTGGGTCGACGTCCGGTGTTTGGGTCGACGTCCGGTGTTTGGGTCGACGTCCGGTCTTTGGGTCGACGTCCGGTCTTTGGGTCCATGTCCGGTGTTTGGGTCGACGTCCGGTGTTTGGGTCGATGTCCGGTCTTTGGGTCCATGTCCGGTGTTTGGGTCGACGTCCGGTGTTTGGGTCGACGTCCGGTGTTTGGGTCGACGTCCGGTGTTTGGGTCGATGTCCGGTGTTTGGGTCGATGTCCGGTCTTTGGGTCCATGTCCGGTGTTTGGGTCCATGTCCGGTGTGTGGGTCGACGTCCGGTGTTTGGGTCGACGTCCGGTCTTTGGGTCCATGTCCGGTGTTTGGGTCCATGTCCGGTGTTTGGGTCGACGTCCGGTGTTTGGGTCGATGTCCGGTCTTTGGGTCCATGTCCGGTGTTTGGGTCCATGTCCGGTGTGTGGGTCGACGTCCGGTGTTTGGGTCGACGTCCGGTCTTTGGGTCGACGTCCGGTCTTTGGGTCGACGTCCGGTGTTTGGGTCGACGTCCGGTGTTTGGGTCGACGTCCGGTGTTTGGGTCGACGTCCGGTGTTGGGTCGACGTCCGGTGTTTGGGTCGACGTCCGGTCTTTGGGTCGACGTCCGGTGTTTGGGTCGATGTCCGGTCTTTGGGTCGATGTCCGGTGTTTGGGTCGATGTCCGGTGTTTGGGTCGACGTCCGGTGTTTGGGTCGACGTTCGACGTCCGGTGTTTGGGTCGACGTCCGGTGTTTGGGTCGACGTCCGGTCTTTGGGTCGATGTCCGGTCTTTGGGTCGATGTCCGGTGTTTGGGTCGATGTCCGGTGTTTGGGTCGATGTCCGGTCTTTGGGTCGATGTCCGGTGTTTGGGTCGACGTCCGGTGTTTGGGTCGACGTCCGGTGTTTGGGTCGACGTCCGGTGTTTGGGTCGATGTCCGGTCTTTGGGTCGATGTCCGGTGTTTGGGTCGATGTCCGGTCTTTGGGTCGATGTCCGGTGTTTGGGTCGACGTCCGGTGTTTGGGTCGATGGCCGGTGTTTAGCTCGGCTGGCACTCGTTCTTACTGCAGGTGGCCTGGTGCTCGATCTGCCACGTGCCCTCCTCGTATGTGCAGTAGCAGATTGTACACTCGTCGATCTTCACCTCTCGGCCGGCCGGTATCACCGTGGTGTCGGCGTAGCAGTTTGGCCCTGAAGGTGGCAAAACAACACCAGAGAAGTTACGGAGCGGAAAACAAGCCGGATAACCAAGTGGTGCAGAGATGATGTGACCAACAGACCTTAATGTAGGCATTCAACCAACAACCCCATTACGAAGACATGAACAGGAAGTACAAAGATACTCAGTCCTGCGTTTTATGACTCATTCCTGCACAGCTCTGTGTTTAAAATGTAATCTCAAATTGGTTTATCTTCAATGTGTTTCTTTTATGTTAAATGCAACTTTACTGAAGTCACTAATGGAACATCAACTCGATGCTGATGTCTGTTATCGTTGTGGTCCTAGACTCTAGACCTGGTTTATCGTTGTGGTCCTAGACTCTAGATCTGGTTTATCGTTGTGGTCCTAGACTCTAGACCTGGTTTATCGTTGTGGTCCTAGACTCTAGACCTGGTTTATCGTTGTGGTCCTAGACTCTAGACCTGGTTTATCATTGTGGTCCTAGTCTCTAGACCTGGTTTATCGTTGTGGTCCTTGAGTCTAGACCTGGTTTATCGTTGTGGTCCTAGTCTCTAGACCTGGTTTATCGTTGTGGTCCTTGAGTCTAGACCTGGTTTATCGTTGTGGTCCTTGAGTCTAGACCTGGTTTATCGTTGTGGTCCTTGAGTCTAGACCTGGTTTATCGTTGTGGTCCTACACTCTAGATCTGGTTTATCGTTGTGGGTCTAGACTCTAGACCTGGTTTATCGTTGTGGTCCTAGACTCTAGACCTGGTTTATCGTTGTGGTCCTAGACTCTAGACCTGGTTTATCGTTGTGGTCCTTGAGTCTAGACCTGGTTTATCGTTGTGGTCCTAGACTCTAGACCTGGTTTATCGTTGTGGTCCTTGAGTCTAGACCTGGTTTATCGTTGTGGTCCTAGACTCTAGATCTGGTTTATCGTTGTGGTCCTAGACTCTAGACCTGGTTTATCGTTGTGGTCCTTGAGTCTAGACCTGGTTTATCATTGTGGTCCTTGAGTCTAGACCTGGTTTATCGTTGTGGTCCTTGAGTCTAGACCTGGTTTATCGTTGTGGTCCTGGAGTCTAGACCTGGTTTATCGTTGTGGTCCTAGACTCTAGACCTGGTTTATCGTTGTGGTCCTGGAGTCTAGACCTGGTTTATCGTTGTGGTCCTTTAGTCTAGACCTGGTTTATCATTGTGGTCCTTGAGTCTAGACCTGGTTTATCATTGTGGTCCTTGAGTCTAGACCTGGTTTATCATTGTGGTCCTTGAGTCTAGACCTGGTTTATCGTTGTGGTCCTAGACTCTAGATCTGGTTTATCGTTGTGGTCCTAGACTCTAGACCTGGTTTATCGTTGTGGTCCTAGTCTCTAGACCTGGTTTATCGTTGTGGTCCTTGAGTCTAGACCTGGTTTATCGTTGTGGTCCTTGAGTCTAGACCTGGTTTATCGTTGTGGTCCTTGAGTCTAGATCTGGTTTATCGTTGTGGTCCTTGAGTCTAGACCTGGTTTATCGTTGTGGTCCTAGACTCTAGACCTGGTTTATCGTTGTGGTCCTTGAGTCTAGACCTGGTTTATCGTTGTGGTCCTAGACTCTAGACCTGGTTTATCGTTGTGGTCCTAGACTCTAGACCTGGTTTATCGTTGTGGTCCTAGTCTCTAGACCTGGTTTATCGTTGTGGTCCTTGAGTCTAGACCTGGTTTATCGTTGTGGTCCTTGAGTCTAGACCTGGTTTATCATTGTGGTCCTTGAGTCTAGACCTGGTTTATCGTTGTGGTCCTTGAGTCTAGATCTGGTTTATCGTTGTGGTCCTTGAGTCTAGACCTGGTTTATCGTTGTGGTCCTAGACTCTAGACCTGGTTTATCGTTGTGGTCCTTGAGTCTAAACCTGGTTTATCATTGTGGTCCTTGAGTCTAGACCTGGTTTATCGTTGTGGTCCTTGAGTCTAGACCTGGTTTATCATTGTGGTCCTTGAGTCTAGACCTGGTTTATCGTTGTGGTCCTTGAGTCTAGACCTGGTTTATCGTTGTGGTCCTAGACTCTAGACCTGGTTTATCGTTGTGGTCCTAGACTCTAGATCTGGTTTATCGTTGTGGTCCTAGACTCTAGACCTGGTTTATCGTTGTGGTCCTAGACTCTAGACCTGGTTTATCGTTGTGGTCCTAGACTCTAGACCTGGTTTATCGTTGTGGTCCTGGAGTCTAGACCTGGTTTATCGTTGTGGTCCTTTAGTCTAGACCTGGTTTATCATTGTGGTCCTTGAGTCTAGACCTGGTTTATCGTTGTGGTCCTTGAGTCTAGATCTGGTTTATCGTTGTGGTCCTTGAGTCTAGACCTGGTTTATCGTTGTGGTCCTAGACTCTAGACCTGGTTTATCGTTGTGGTCCTTGAGTCTAGACCTGGTTTATCGTTGTGGTCCTAGTCTCTAGACCTGGTTTATCGTTGTGGTCCTTGAGTCTAGACCTGGTTTATCGTTGTGGTCCTTGAGTCTAGACCTGGTTTATCATTGTGGTCCTTGAGTCTAGACCTGGTTTATCGTTGTGGTCCTTGAGTCTAGACCTGGTTTATCGTTGTGGTCCTTGAGTCTAGACCTGGTTTATCATTGTGGTCCTTGAGTCTAGACCTGGTTTATCGTTGTGGTCCTAGACTCTAGACCTGGTTTATCGTTGTGGTCCTGGAGTCTAGACCTGGTTTATCATTGTGGTCCTTGAGTCTAGACCTGGTTTATCATTGTGGTCCTTGAGTCTAGACCTGGTTTATCGTTGTAGTCCTTGAGTCTAGACCTGGTTTATCGTTGTGGTCCTTGAGTCTAGACCTGGTTTATCATTGTGGTCCTTGAGTCTAGACCTGGTTTATCATTGTGGTCCTTGAGTCTAGACCTGGTTTATCGTTGTGGTCCTTGAGTCTAGACCTGGTTTATCGTTGTGGTCCTTGAGTCTAGACCTGGTTTATCGTTGTGGTCCTTGAGTCTAAACCTGGTTTATCATTGTGGTCCTTGAGTCTAGACCTGGTTTATCGTTGTGGTCCTTGAGTCTAGACCTGGTTTATCGTTGTGGTCCTTGAGTCTAGACCTGGTTTATCGTTGTGGTCCTTGAGTCTAGACCTGGTTTATCGTTGTGGTCCTTGAGTCTAGACCTGGTTTATCATTGTGGTCCTCAAGGAAGGCCACACTTCAGAGCAGTCTGAGGACACAACTCAGTCACATTCCTTTGTGCTGCTCCAAGGATACTAATCATTTTGAAATCCATCAATTTACAGATACCCTTGTAAGTTTAGACGCAGGTGAAATATGAAATACAACAAGCTGCAATTTATGCAGCTCTGTGACAAGAATATCTGATGTTTCTTTGCTTTTGTCAATAAACCTTGGTACACATCACAACGCCTGGTGAGTGGTGACCCAGACCCTTTTCATTTTCTTTATTATTTAAATGTAATCAATTGAATATGTCCTTCTCTGCTATCTGATTGTATATATTATAACCTTGTTTGCTGCTGCTACAAACACATTCCTCCTGGGGATGAATAAAGTATCTACCTAAGTACCTACCTACCATCTATCTACCTATCCACCTACCTATCATCTACCTATCTACCTATCATCTACCTATCCACCTACCTATCTACCTATCATCTACCTATCTACCTATCATCTACCTACCTAACCACGTACCTACCTCTCTATCTACCTATCTATCTATCATCTACCTATCCATCTACCTACCTAACCACGTACCTACCTCTCTATCTACCTATCTATCTATCATCTACCTATCCATCTACCTACCTAACCACGTACCTACCTCTCTATCTACCTATCTATCTATCTATCATCTATCTGTCATCTATCTATCATCTACCTATCTATCTATCATCTATCTACCAACCTAACTACGTACCTACCTCACTATCTACCTATCTATCTATCCATCTACCTACCTTACTCCGTACCTACCTCTCTATCTACCTATCTATCTATCTATCTATCTACCTACCTAACCACGTACCTACCTCACTATCTACCTATCATCTATCTATCTATCATCTATCTATCTATCTGTCCATCTACCTACCTAACCACGTACCTACCTCTCTATCTACCTATCTATCTATCATCTATCTACCAACCTCACTACGTACCTACCTCTCTATCTACCTATCTATCTATCTATCTATCTATCATCTATCTATCTATCTATCCATCTACCTACCTAACTACATACCTACCTCTCTATCTACCTATCTATCTATCTATATATCCATCTATCTAACCATCCACCCACCCACCTCTCTATCTATCGATCTATCAGTATTATTCCAAACGTTTTATTTAACATTTGTACGTTGAGGGACGAAGGCTAATGGGACACAAGCTGAGAAGGACAGGACTCCAGTTATTGGACGACCTCTAGTCCCCTGATGGAGTTCAGTGCCGGTCGTCATCTCGTCCTTTAAGATACGTTTCATGACCTCCCAGCAAACAGGAAGTCAGAGCCTTGTGGACTTGCTTCTCCTGATGGGGCCATCAGCATGAATCCATGCCGATCACTTTGAACATGAACCGTACAACAAACTGGATTGAAGACGCAGTTTCTGATCTCTGCTGATCTGTTTATCAGAATTGCTTTTCATTGGCCACCATCTCCAAGCCCTTCAGACGCCACTCGAGGGTGTTCATGCTGGAAGACCCATCGAGAACAAGGTGCATCCTGGGATTAGAGTAATTACGTTGAACTCTTCAGGATTCGATTCACATGATTATATCCTCCACTGCCTTATTTTTCTTTCTTTCTACATTGAGAGGTATTCAATGGGGTTAGGGTTCCACACTTCTTAGATAGCACCACAGGTAACGCAGACAGGCGTGTACATCACTTCAAGGTTGGAATGCACAGAGACGGAATCGTGCAAATTTTTTTTTAAATCAAGCACTTGTACTTTTAAAATAGTCCTGAAGTGTTTTATTTTGCTCATTTTGCAGTAAATTGGATCTCACTGATGTAAATGTTGACGTTGAAGCAGAGTTTGACAACAGAGAGTCAGCTTCCTGTTTCTGGGTCACATGGGCAACGCCTGGAAACTATCATTCCTCCATTTGGGAGACGAGCAGCAGGCCCTGAGTCTCAGATCGTGACCGAGTCTTTGAACGCACCATGACCCTTTGGGACAAACCAATGGCCGGAACCCGTCGGCCTATCGTCACCTTCGTAGTATCTTTGGGTTAAGGTGGTTGATGAGGACTAAGCCCCTCCCCTTTGAAGCTGGTTTATTTTGCCGAGCGAGAACGTGAACGTCCTCCTCGTATCACCTCCAGCATCCTCTGGCACTCGCTGTGACGGGAAGACTCTTGTCCTCAACCAGTGGCTCGAAAATATGACATCATGAATCATCCATTATCTCTCAAACCGCATTGCCCAATATAAACACTGTGGGAATTGCTTCCACAGCAGCAGGTATAGCATAACACGTTATCTTCCCTCGACCAACAAGGTCTTGAGCCACTCTGCTGTATAATTAAGCGGCTGATAAATGGGGAGTCTTCCCGCCGCAGCCGCCTCGTTTCATTGGACGGCAGCGAGCGGAGGGCGCGTGCATGCGCATCAATCAGCGTGAGCGCTTTGCAGAGGACTGTCAACACGTCAAGCCCAACGCATTCAGAACTCCTCAGATGATCACGCGCACACGCGCTCTGAATAACAACTCCGGGACGGATTCATCATCGTTAGCGACTTTTAGAAAACAGTGTCACAAAATAAAAGATGCTTATGTTGAGGCTAGGGGAGAAAAATCAGAAAAAAATAACCACGCACTTTACAAAATAAATCAAAAGTGCTTCCTTGGGCATCTGGGATGAACCCGCAGCCCATCGCTCACGCAGCGCCGCACTTAATGTGTTAATTAATGCATGGATTCAGAGCCCTGTTATTCTGCCATTCACATAACACCCACCTTTGTGTCACCGCTTCATTAATATGATATATCCTCATCTCTCCATCACTCTTTCTATGCCTCTCGCTCTCGGAGGTTTTTACAGGAAGAGCTTTTCAACGAGAGACAAATGGATGTGCGTGAAGCGTCGGACCCAAACCGTCTCTGCGGTGCGCGGCGGCCGGCGTGCGGACGGCCATTAGCAGCGCGGCCTCTGGCTCTGCAGCAGCGCCTCATAATGGACGGGGGGAGGGGAGGACCCCTTGTTTCTGAAACCTTACAAACATGCAGAGTGCCATTATGAAGGTAATGGAAAGGGGAGCAGAGCAGCAGCCCCTCTCCTTAATGCACTTCTGGAGTACATCTGCATTATAAATGCAGAATAAAAAGGGCCGTGCTTTGTGAAGACAGTGGGAGAACGCTGTGATTATGAGAATATGAATGATTTCAGAGTATGAAGCGGGAGGGTGCTTTCAGAGGAGCCGCTTCGAAGCTGCAGGTTTTCATGAAGTGGCTCCTCATCAAATGTTTAACGGTAAACTTTGTGCACAGCTGTCCTGACCGATGGCCTTTGACCTCGTAAACATAAAGCTCTGACCTCGGAGAGCTGTTGGTTGTGTCTGTATTGTGAAACATGTGTTTGCTCTGAGGAGCCCGGACCTCTCTTCAGTGGCCCAGCTGTACGTGATTATTAAGACATAATGGGACTTCATTATAATGACCTTTTCTGGTTGTGGCCATAAATCTGAAGTCCAGTCGTGGAAAATGACTTTTAGATAATAAGATGAAGCTGCGTGATGAATTAAATGAAAAGGTTCATTATGTGAACGTCCGACTTTTACCTTCACGTTTATACCGAAAACCTGATTACGCTCTCGTTATTATTCCTGATTTTATAATGGCCAGCAGTCATTGTGCAACACGTTGCCACACACACACTGCAGGAGATGCAGGCGAGTGAGTTGTGTGTGTGTTGGAGCGACTCCTCCAGCGCCGAGCCGCCGGTGGAGCGTGACAGGCGACCGAGAGGAAGCAGGGCGGAGCGAGCAGCCAATTAAAGAAGCCTCTTCCACGTCGTCAGGCTTCAAATACACAAATGCACAAATACACACCGGCATATAAACAACTTTCTCTCCAGGTTTTATTGAGCGTCTGTACTCTTTAAAATTCTTCTTCTCTCTCTTTAAGCGAGTCTCCGTCCCTCTCGGCTGAAGTGGCGTCGGGTTCAGACCTTCCTCCCCGATGAGTCGAGCGTAACGTCTGCAGAGCGCCGCTTGTTTCCTCAAGCGTTGCCAAGGCGACGCTGGAGGAAAGGACAAGAGGGAGGGAGCCTCGGCCGAGGAGACAGGAGAGGAGAGAGGATCCTGGAGGTGTTCGTATGTCGCTCTTCACTCGGCGGGCGCACGCACCTCCAGGATGTATAGAAAGAAAACACGTTTCCCTCCTGGAGCGGGTTCAGAGGTCTGTACTCTACATTAATCTCCATCGCCTCATTAAACTGAAGACGGAGAGCCGGTGACGGCTCTAAACTTCAGGGAGAAACTGTTTGATTGCAATGTGTCCCGGTGCTTTGAGAGAACCTCCACTCACACAGCTGTTCTTTGATATTCATGACCAACTGTCTGCTGGATGTTAGCAACACGTCTCACTTTCATCTCCCTCCCCGAGTGTCTCCTCCCATACGGCTGCGTGACACAGACACGCCGCCCGCCATTGATTCTGCATGCCTGAAAAGGCCAAGATGATGCCGGCGCATGTTTGACGGACTAATCAAACATTGGAATACCTCTTTATGACGAGGACTCGTCGGGTGAGAAACCAAACCTGAGCTGCCGTGGTTCCTTTCTCCTCTTTCCCTGAGACACTCTCCTCTCTCGCCGCTCTGTGCATCCGGATGAGTATCACCTCCTCCCAGGAATCAGCCGGGCTTTGATGTGACATGCCGGATGCAGCGGGGAGGTCTCCACATCTGTCCACGCTTCGCTCGACAAGACAAACAAGCGGAGCCCTCCGACGGCCTCCGCTGACCTTATTCCACGTCATCAGCGTTTCATCACGGCCGCGGCGGCGCCGTCTCGTATCGAGCGCCGCGTGATCGACGGCCGCGAGACGGGAGTTGACAATCGATGCTCCTCCTCGTTTGAATCAAGGAGTCTTTTAAAACCGGGCAGAGGAGACGAAGAGCTCCTCGCCGCGCTGCGGCTCCGTTCAGATTTATGTCTCATTTACTTCCTCACTTACAATTATTTGGTCAATTATCCTCCGCGTGGCTCATTGGAACATGTTGTTTGTTTAAGGTGTCGAGTCAAGTGTGAAATGAAGTGCATGCTAATGGGAGCGCGGCCGCCGATGTTCCTGATGGATCCTTTTCTCCGTCTTCTCCAGTCGACGTGCTGTGAGTCTGATTCTCAACGATGTGTGTTGATTGCCGAGTGTTCGCACTTCCTGTTTACACGGAGACATCGAGCTGCTGATCAGCTCCTCTACACTCCCTTCCCGATGAGGTCGTTCACATTCAGCTCAACGATACTCAGTGGGTTTGATTCACAGCAGCGAGAGGCGTAGAGAAGTCAAAAGGACCCGCACACCTGAGGATAGGTTGATTTTCAACATACACATGTCCCCTGCGGGCTGACTGCTGAGCCAATGAGGAGTGAATGCTGTTAAAGGCTCCGCCTCTCACACCCCGTGCAGCGGTAGACAGTTTACAATAACACACAGGACCAGAATTGTAATTTGTTTGTATCTAATATTTTGGGCTTGGACAATGAGACCTGAAAGAAAGCCACCGAGCTACGAGGAGGACGAGGTTTAGAACCATGATGTCATCATATCAGACATGATGTGGACACGTTGCCCAGGAGATATAACTCATTCACTTTTAGATTCAAGAACAATTTATAATTCATTTAATTATTTCAACAACTACGTGTTCTGTGAACTAATTAATTGACGAAGACTGAAGCTTTTTCTACACGGAGACGGCAGCTACACACACCTCTACACACACACCTCTACACACACACCTCTACACACACTTACAGCATGATCAATATGTGTATTTCCCAAAAAAAGTGTGTGAACAGCAAAAAACAAGAATTCCCAAAGATTCCAGCGTGAATATTAATGAGCGACGCTGCAGGACTACGGATGAGTTGACCTCTAGAGGTCGTCTTGACTCGTCATGAAAATTCATTACATGCAAATGTCTTTAATGTTTTATGACTGTAAAGTTAGACCAATGAGATGAGCTGGATGTTATTATAACAGGTTCATCCACATGACCAATGAACAGGTTCATCCACATGACCAATGAACAGGTTCATCATCATGACCAATGAACAGGTTCATCCACATGACCAATGAACAGGTTCATCCTCATGACCAATGAACAGGTTCATCACATGACCAATGAACAGGTTCATCCTCATGACCAATGAACAGGTTCATCCACATGACCAATGAACAGGTTCATCCACATGACCAATGAACAGGTTCATCCTCATGACCAATGAATAGGTTAATCCACATGACCAATGAACAGGTTCATCCTCATGACCAATGAACAGGTTCATCGACATGACCAGTGATGGCGCGGCTGTGTCCAGTCGCCGTCGCGGCAGCTCCGCGGAGATTGTGCGCTCTTTTAGTTTTTGTGTTTATTTTTAATATTTTCTTTGCCACAAACACATCGGCACTAACAGCATACGACCGCAGCACACTTTTGGACATAAACTTTTGCGCAAAACAAGGGTTTTTGTCCACTTTTTCCATCGATCCAGCGTGGCCGGCAGAGATCGTACGAGCGAACCACAACAACAGCAGTGGAGCCGCTACTACGGGAAGACGACGAAAACATCGAGGGAAACGGAGCGGAATTGAACAGACTGAGAGTTCAAGCCCACCGTCCACCTTTGCCCAGCATCCTTCTTCCTAACGCCCAGTCTCTGGAAAATAAGATGGATGATTTTAGGGCAAGGATCAGATTCCAACGGGACATGCGGGATTGTAACATCTTTTGTCTGACGGAAACTTGGCTGACCCCGCTGGTGCCGGATCGAGTCATATGTCCAACCGAGTCCTTCTCTGTTTTCCGTGCAGACAGAACGGAAGAGTCTGGTAAATCTAAGGGTGGAGGGGTCTGCTTCATGACAAACAACATGTGGTGCGACCCCAAGAACATTAAGACTCTTTCTCGTTCCTGCTCGCCGAACCTGGAACATCTGACGATCTCATGCCGTCCATTCTACCTTCCCCGGGAGTTCAGCTCGGTCATCACCACAGCCGTCTACATTCCACCACAAGCGGACACCGACGTAGCACTATCGGACCTACATGATGTGTTATGTCGGCATCAGAACAAGTATCCCGACGCGGCTGTGGTGGTGGCTGGGGACTTTAACAAGGCAAACCTAAAAAAAGTCATGCCGAACTTTCACCAGCACATTACGTGTGCTACCAGAGGAAAGAACGTTGGACCACTGCTATACGCCATTCAAGAGAGGCTACAAGGCTGTCTCTCTCCTCCGTTAGGGAAATCAGACCATGCCGCCATTTTTCTGCTTCCGGAGTATAAACAAAGGATCGCGGAAGCGGTAGTGACGAGGAACGAATGCGGTGGCCTGACCAATCAGAGGCTGAGCTACAGGACGATCTGAGTATCGTTGACTGGGACATGATCCAATCCAGTTCCAGTGACGACAGCGAGTTTGCGGAAGTAGCAATGAGCCTCATAGCAACGGTAACGGACACCATCGTCCCCACGGTAAAAGTTAGGGTCTTTCCTAATCAAAAGCCGTGGGTTGATAGATCCATCCGTGAAGCTGTGAACGCCTGCATTGCTGCCTATAACTCCGGTCTTGTATCCGCAACATGGACGAGTACAAGGCAGCGGTCTATGGACTGAGGAGGGCGGTGAAGAAGGCCAAGAGGAGGTACCGAGACAGAGTGGAATCACAGATGGAGCAGCGCGACACCAGGCGCCTATGGCAGGGGCTACGGACTATCACAAACTACCAGAGCAGACCCGCGCAATGGTGAGTGCCGACGCATCCCTAGCGGACGACCTGAACTCATTTTATGCACGGTTTGAGGCTAGCAACAACAGCGCTAGCTCGCCGGCTAACAACAACACCGTTAGCGTAGCCGAGGTGAGTTCTACCGCTGGGGATGAACACACACTCTCTGTGACCGAGCACAGTGTGAGGAGGGCTCTGTTGAGGGTGAACACCAGGAAAGCTGCAGGTCCAGATGGCATATCTGGGCGAGTACTGAAGACCTGTGCTAACCAGCTAGCTCCAGTGTTCACCACAATATTCAACCTCTCCTGGCTGAGTCCGTGGTCCCCGCCTGCTTCAAGAGATCCACTATTGTCCCTGTGCCCAAGAATGCTTCTCCAGCATGTATGAATGACTACCGACCGTGGCCCTCACCTCGGTGGTCATGAAATGCTTTGAGAGGCTGATAAAGGACTACATCTGCGCCTTCCTCCCTTCCTCCATGGACCCGCTGCAGTTTGCTTATCGCCCAAACAGATCCACGGATGATGCTGTCTCCCAGGTACTGCACACCACACTCTCTCATCTGGACAGCCAGAGGGGGCTATGTGAGACTACTGTTCATTGATTATAGTTCAGCTTTCAACACCATAGTCCCTCCAGACTGGCCGGCAAGCTGATTGAGCTGGGACTGAACACCCCTGTGTGCTTGGATCCTGGACTTCCTGACCGCCAGGCCACAGGTGGTCAGGGTGGGCAGACACACCTCCAAATCCCTCACCCTGAACACAGGATCCCCAGGTTGCGTCCTCAGCCCCTACTGTACTCCCTGTACACACATGACTGTGTGGCCAGGTTCAACTCAATACCATCATCAAGTTTATGGATGACACAGTGGTGGTGGGCCTGATCTCCGACAACGAGAAGGCCTACCTGGAGGAAGTTGCTGATCTGTCACTCTGGTGCCAGGACAACAGCCTCATCATGAATGTCACCAAAACTAAGGAGCTGATTGTGGACTTTAGGAAGGTACAACAACAGAGGACGTACTCACCACTGGGGATTAACGGGACTACTGTGGAGAGGGTGAGCGGTATAAATACCTGGGAGTCCACATCACCGAGGATCTGACATGGTCAACAAACACAGACACTCTGGTGAGAAAGGCAAGGCAGCGCCTCTACCACCTCAGGCAGCTGAGGAAATTTAAAGTTTCCCAGAGGATCCTTCAGTCCTTCTACTCTGGAGCTGTAGAGAGCGTCCTGACAGGAAGCATCACAGCCTGGTTTGGCAACTGCTCCGCTCAGGACAGGAAGGCTCTGCAGAGAGTAGTGCTCGGCTGAGCGCACTATTGGAACTAGACTGCCCACCCTGCAGGACTTGTACACCAGGAGGTGCAGAACCAGAGCCGGCAGGATCATGAAGGATCCTCACCACCCCAACAACAGACTGTTTCAGCTGCTGCGGTCAGGCAGGCGCCTCCGTAGTCACGCTGCAAGAACAGAGAGACTGAGACGGAGTTTCTTTCCTCAGGCCATCAGGATTGTGAACTCCGACCTCACCAGGACCCCCACATAGACCCACACAACTGCCCCTCTTAGGCACACACACACACACACACACACACACACACACACACTTACTGTAAATATTGTGTTGTTTTTTATTTGTAAATAGTGTGTACTTGTTGCCCTTGCACATTCCTGCTGAGCATTGCCACTTTCATTTCACTGCACACCCTGTGTGTGTATGTGACAAATAAAACATCTTGAATCTTGAATCTTGAATCTTGAACAGGTTCATCCACATGACCAATGAACAGGTTCATCCTCATGACCAATGAACAGATTCATCCACATGACCAATGAACAGGTTCATCGACATGACCAGTGAACAGGTTCATCCACATGACCAATGAACAGGTTCATCCACATGACCAATGAACAGGTTCATCCTCATGACCAATGAACAGGTTCATCGACATGACCAGTGAACAGGTTCATCCACATGACCAATGAACAGGTTCATCCACATGACCAGTGAACAGGTTCATCCACATGACCAATGAACAGGTTCATCCACATGACCAATGAACAGGTTCATCCTCATGACCAATGAACAGGTTCATCCACATGACCAATGAACAGGTTCATCCACATGACCAATGAACAGGTTCATCCACATGACCAATGAACAGGTTCATCCACATGACCAATGAACAGGTTCATCCACATGACCAGTGAACAGGTTCATCCACATGACCAATGAACAGGTTCATCCATATGACCAATGAACAGGTTCATCCACATGACCAGTGAACAGGTTAAAGGCTTTAAAAAAAACATTTTTTAATTCCATGACTCTTCCAGGTTTTCCATGGCTGAACCCTGAGACGAGCTGAGCAAAGATAACGAAGAAATAATTAAGATAGAAAATGTGACGTTAGCAAAAACACCAAAACAGGCTGTAGCTGCATGACATCATGTGGTCTGACTGCAGGGCGCCTCACGCCTCCTGCTGAGGAGCCCTTGAGCAAAACACACCGAGTGGAGCTCATCTCTCTCTCTCTCTCTCTCACCGGTCTTGCAGATGGGGCAGCACTGGTCCGGCTCGTACTCCGGGTCCACGCACTCCGTCTGGGGGCACGCCGCCACGGAGCACAGCACCTCGCCGCTCGGCTCGCAGCGGCACTTCTCACACGGAGACACCTGCCGGGAGGAGAGAGAGAGAGAGAGAGAGAGAGAGAGAGAGAGAGAAAAAGTCATTAGAACTACAAGAATAGGTTCACACGTGGATACACACGCAGAGACACACACAGAGACACACACACACACACACATATATACACGCACACACACAGACATACACACACACACACACACAGACACACAGAGACACACACACACACACACACATGCATAGAGACACACAGCGACACACACAGACAGACACACACACACACACACTCTCAAAGAACACACTGTAGGAAACATCAGCAGAAACGCTGATGATGTGGAATAAGGTTACTGGAGGTCACCGGGGGCCATGGGGAGTAGTGGGGGCTAGATGGGGCCGTGGGGGGCCGTTGGGCCATGGGGGGTAGTGGGGTACCGTGGGGGGTAGTGGGGGCCGTGGGGGGGTCTCAGGTCGAGGTCTTGTGAGTGAAGCCTGGTCCGATGCCGAGGCCCCCCGGTGTCTCCTCAGAGGACGCACAGCAGAGACTCCTCCTCCACGACCTGATGTCTCTCTACTGTCTCCCTGACACACACACACACACACAGGCTTGTGTAATCGAGTGTGCGTCTCATGTCAGAGAGCTCGACTAGAGGAAGTCATTCAGACCTTCGCTGCCTCATTTTAAAGAGAATTGAACTCCACTTTCCAATCAGCGGATGTTGCGCAATCGATATCAAGGCCAAGGAAAGCGAAGCCTCCAATCCTCCTGGCGCGTGAACAGAAACATTACAAATGATGGTCTGTCGAGCCTTCCTGAGCTGGGGCTCATAGTATCCAGTCTGATATAGTATAAAGCTTGTATAAAGCCGAACACCTTTAATCCTAACAAGAGGGCAAAGGTCAACTGTGCCTGCGTGGCTGCAGATTGCAGCGGCTCGCGCCTCCGCACGCCACTCCATGTGAGGAACGCCGAGAACCGAGCAATCAGCCGTAACAACCGGCCTGTTGCCTGGTTTCAAAGGAGGGAGATGATGTCAGCCCATGTGACCCCCTGCTGTGACTCTCTGAGCACCGGGAGGAGCTTCAGGTGCCCCTCGGCGTGGACGTGAAGCCCCGAGCGAGGAGATAACGCGTCGGAGATGTGGTTACTAGAACCGGAAGTCTGTGGCGTGGATCCAGAAGAGATGGAGACGCTCTGCTGGAGGCGCCGCTGGCAGCCTCCGGCAACACGGAGCAGACGAGTGCTGACCTTTGAATTATAAATCTGCTGCTCGCTCGCGTCCCGTGGGGAGCGGTAACTACCCTGTGATAAACGCAGCCAGAAGAGTCCCGTCAGCAGCTGCTCCGGGCGGGAGAGGAGTGAATGCGGCTCACCCTGAACTCCTCCAGCGAGCCGTAGATCTTCCCCCGGAAGTCGCAGTAGTTCTTCTCCTCCCTGCAGACGGGGCAGCAGCGGCTGGTGTCCACGCGCAGGCAGCGGGCGTGCAGCCGGGGGCAGTCGGGCTGGCTGCACATGGGACCCTCGTCAGTGCAGAGGCACGGGCACGGCGAGGTGCCCGGAGCGAACCGCTCGCCGATGGCGAACACAAAGCCGCTCTCGTCCATGCAGCCCTTGCCGCGGTAGTCCGGGTAGGCGTACTCGTCGATGGCGTCCAGGGAGAGGGCGACGTCGCTCGTGGGGCCCTGGTCCATCCGGTCCAGGCGGTCCGGCTCCGTCCACAGCTCCTGGGGCTCGGCGGCCTCGGATCCTCGAGTCCCGTTGGAGCGGGCGCCGGCTCCCGGGGGCCGCTCGTCCTGCCGGGCTCGGGTCAGCACTCTCTCCAGACGCTCCCGGCCGGCCGGCGAGGTCGCTATCGGGTTGCACTGGGCGCCGCCGATCAGGACCCCCAGGAGAAGAAGAACTTCTGCTGTCATGGCAACGCGGCGCAGCATCTCTCTCTCTCTTCCCACCACCGGCGAGGTGGGAAAACTCCTCGGCTCACATACCAGACTTCACTCGGCAGGTGTGAGCCGCTGCATCTGGAGAGAGAAGATTGAACCGGGGTTAGGCGCTCAGTATTCTGTCACTTTGCCTCCCCGGGGTCGGGGATCGATTGTGATTCGGTCTCGAGGACGGCGCACGAAGCGGGGAGGGTGTCATCAGGACGGGGGTGTCATCAGGACAGGGGAGGTGTCATCAGGATGGGGGGTCATCAGGACGGGGGTCATCAGGACGGGAGGGTGTCATCAGGACGGGGGTCATCAGGACGGGGTGTCATCAGGACGGGGGTCATCAGGACGGGAGGGTGTCATCAGGACGGGGTCATCAGGACGGGAGGTGTCATCAGGACGGGGAGGTGTCATCAGGACGGGAGGGTGTCATCAGGACGGGGTGTCATCAGAACGGGGGTGTCATCAGGACAGGGGAGGTGTCATCAGGACGGGGAGGTGTCATCAGGATGGGGGGTCATCAGGACGGGGGTCATCAGGACGGGGGTGTCATCAGGACGGGGGTCATCAGGACGGGGAGGGTGTCATCAGGACGGGGGGTGTCATCAGGACGGGGGGGTGTCATCAGGACGGGGGGGTCATCAGGACGGGGGGGTGTCATCAGGACGGGGAGGGTGTCATCAGGACGGGGTGTCATCAGGACGGGGTGTCATCAGGACGGGGGGGTCATCAGGACGGGGGGGTGTCATCAGGATGGGGGGGGTCATCAGGACGGGGGGGTGTGAGGAAATCAATACGGCTTCCTGCAGTAAGCTCAGCGATCCCCCGGCAGCAGAGGGAGAGAGGAGGACCTGACGGACTCTTAAGCTCTTCTCATGGAATAAAAGAACCTCGATCGATATCGGCTGCTTTTTCTTTCCTTTCTTTTTTTTAAAGAATCGCAGTCAACTTTACAAAAGCAGAAATTGATTTAAAAATAGGAAATAATTCCAGTCTGGGAAGATGAATCTACTAAAAGCTGACACAAGTACATCAATTTTAAAAAATGAGGCCACGTGCAGCAAAACTTTTCCACTAAGCGTCTCATCGGTTTCTTAAAAACTCAAAGCGCATCGCTTTCTCCAGTCGATGCTCAGTGGGATCTCAGGATCAGCTGTCACCGTTTCACAAGCGGAACATTCTAGTCTTGTCCTGGTTTCACTGGATGCAGCATCGTCTCGTTTCCTCAGATGTTGGTGTCATCTCTCCGGTTCGGCGCTGCAGCGGTCAACAGTTCTTGTGAGAGGAGAGATTATTCCCTGTTGACTGACGAGGACCTGTGAGGGCCCGTCCTCGCTTGTTTAAGAACAGTTCGCCCTGTTGACTCGGTTGTCTCACTCAATGAACACCGATCCATTTCCAACAGAGCCACTGGCAGCTCCTGCAGGACGAGGTGAGCAATAAGAGGTAATACAGAGAGAGAGAGACCAGAGAGAGTGAGAGAGAGAGAAAGAGAGAGCCCAGAGAGAGAGAGAACAGAGAGAGTGAGAGAGAAAGAGAGCGAGAGAGCCCAGAGAGAGAGAGAGGAGAGAGAGAAAAGAGTGAGAGAGAGAGAGAAAAAGAGTGAGAGAGAGAGACCAGAGAGTGAGAGAGAGAGAGAGCCCAGAGAGAGAGAGAGAGAGAGAGAGAGCCCAGAGAGAGAGAGAGAGAGAGAGCCCAGAGAGAGAGAGAGAGAGAGCCCAGAGAGAGAGAGAGAGAGAGAGGGCCCAGAGAGGGGCGACTGCAAAGCCTCTCTGGATGTTGTTAAACTCTCATTTCGATATTCATGAATTCTGATCCAGTCTCGGGGCTCAAAGTGGCGCTGCTGTGGTATTAGTGCTGTTACACTGCTGCAGTCTGGGCCTATAAACTATTGTTCTACACTATTGTACTACACTATTGTTCTACACTATTGTTTTACACTATTGTTTTACACTATTGTTCTACACTATTGTTTTACACTATTGTTCTACACTATTGTACTACACTATTGTTCTACACTATTGTTTTACTCTATTGTTCTACACTATTGTTCTACACTATTGTTCTACACTATTGTACTACACTATTGTTCTACACTATTCTACTCTATTGTTCTACTCTATTGTTCTACACTATTGTTCTACTCTATTGTTCTACACTATTGTACTACACTATTGTTCTACACTATTGTTTTACACTATTGTTTTACACTATTGTTCTACACTATTGTTTTACACTATTGTTCTACACTATTGTACTACACTATTGTTCTACACTATTGTTTTACTCTATTGTTCTACACTATTGTTCTACACTATTCTACTCTATTGTTCTACTCTATTGTTCTACACTATTGTTCTACTCTATTGTTCTACACTATTGTACTACACTATTGTTCTACACTATTGTTCTACACTATTGTTCCACACTAATGTTCTACACTATTGTTCTACTCTATTGTTGTACTCTATTGTTGTACTCTATGGTTCTACTCTATCGTTCCACACTATTGTTCCACACTATTGTTCCACACTAATGTTCTACACTATTGTTGTACTCTATTGTTCTACACTATTGTTCTACACTATTGTACTACACTATTGTTCTACACTATTGTACTACACTATTGTTCTACACTATTGTTCTACTCTATTGTTCTACTCTATTGTTCTACACTATTGTTCTACACTATTGTTCTACTCTATTGTTCTACACTATTGTACTACACTATTGTTCTACACTATTGTTCTACACTATTGTTCCACACTAATGTTCTACACTATTGTTCTACTCTATTGTTGTACTCTATGGTTCTACACTATTGTTCTACACTATTGTTCTACACTATTGTTCTACTCTATTGTAATACACTATTGTTCTACACTATTGTTCCACACTGTTGTTCCACACTATTGTTCCACACTGTTGCTGCATGTAGTCGTGTTGTCCACTAGCCGTTGGCTACCTTCAGTGTCTCGCGGCTCAAGGACTCCCTCGGTACGTGAGCGCTGCTGCTGTCCGGGTAGCGTTGGTGTTTCCGCTCAGGCTTTGCACACATGCATCACAATCAGGGGCGTTGTAGCTCACAGAGCTACGTAGCACAACATGGCCGATGGCCCTCGGCCGGCTGAAGTACATCTGGTTATGTTTGAGTCTCACCGAGCCGACGGTGTCGTGCTCGGAGCTTGTAGCCCGTCAGCGTCGTCTGACACGTTCTCACTTCAGCACCGATTGTGTATTCATCCTTAAATGTTCCTTCAAATCAGGAACTGTAAACTGCTGCTGGAACAACACAGAGCTTCTGTAGGTGTGATCAGTTTTAAAGGAAGAAAACAGGTTCTGGGAACAACAGCGGAGACACATCACAACGTACTGAGACCGGCTCGTTGGGGTCTTCCCATGTTTCTTGTTGACAGTGAGATAAATAGATAAATATAGCTGATCCTTTGATATTTACTCTTGTTTTAATCCCATAACAACTCATAATAATTTGGATCAGGCACTAAATGATTCATAACAGTCGGATGCCATCTTTAATACTGACTTCATCTTTTCTAAATGTGTAATTAATCCTCCGCCTCGCGGCTTAATGTGTGTCTCATTCTGCAGATTGAAACCTCCTGTTCAACATTCTAGAGGTCTTTTCTTGCCGCTCCTCG
This sequence comes from Pseudoliparis swirei, assembly GCF_029220125.1. Classification (NCBI taxonomy): domain Eukaryota; kingdom Metazoa; phylum Chordata; class Actinopteri; order Perciformes; family Liparidae; genus Pseudoliparis; species Pseudoliparis swirei. The sequence continues at coordinate 1,131,739 of NC_079404.1, read as the reverse complement.
AGTTCAAGCTAACGCACGCTCTCTTACCTTTATGGTGCTGCATATGAGCCACTTGGTGAAAGGTCATGGATTTATCTTTACTCTGAGAGCTGCAGAGCGTTCACTGTTTTCTATCTGCAAGACTCACAAAGCAACTGAGACTGCAAAGGGGCCAAAACACAACGAGAAGTCAAGATAACACATCTCTGCAGGGGAGGAGCTGATGTTACGGGCTATTAAACAGATTATGAGTATTAATCTGAAGGTAATGAGCTCATACTATGTGATAAACTGCCACACGCTTCTGTAAAAACACTAAGATCAAAACCTGCTCAGGTGTGACCCGCCAAGTCCTAAACTAACAACGAGTGCAGCCATCAATCATCCAGGAGAGTTTATGTAACGCTGAGTTTAAACACCCACCTCAGAGCAAAGTGGAAACACACTCCACAATTAACAATTATCAGCTACCAGCAATTATCTCTGGAAAACAAACACGTATTAAAGGCTGGAAAACATTGCTGCATGTCTTTGTTCTGAATAATCGCCTTTTCATTTTAAACCACACAGAGCCTGTTATATGTATAATATATATACATATATATATGTATATATATATATCGATTTATGATATGATATGTATATATATATGTATATATATGTATATATATATATACATATATATATATTTCTAAGAACCACTTCTTGTGATTTTTACACCCCATTATTCAGTTTGTTTTGGCCGTAATGGCTCGAGCTGGCACACAGCCTCCCGTGGATGAACTCGTATTATAATAACTCCAATAAAACAAGACCTGCGTCGTCCTCTAGTGTTGCTGCTTTAGGAGTTTGTTTCATTAATAAATAATGGTGCCAGCACAGGCCAGAAGAAGCCATGCGGTGTGTGTGTCTGTGTGTGTGTGTGTGTGTGAGATCATATACTGAAACATTTGTGCTCCTGTTGAGTAAACATATATGTATACATATATATATATACACATATAAATACATATATATATACATACACATACATATATATATATATACTAGGGCTGTGAAACGATTAAAAATTTTAATCGGGTTAATCACAGGTTTTTGTGGATTAATCATGATTAATCACATATTACCGATATTCTCGGTATATTTTGTGAGAACATAGAGATTTATGACAAAAGACGGATATATACATTTATACATTCTTCTATACAATGGTGCTGCAACTCAGCAGTTATTTAGCAGTTTTCTTCCATATGGAACATGAATACATCTTCATCCTAAACAGAATGTTTAACCCTCCTGTGACCTTTCGGGTCAATTTGACCCCATTCAATGTTTAATGTCGGTGTTCTTTGGGGTCAATTTGACCCCAGGCTGTTTTTCACTGTGTCAAACATATCAGAAATATCAACTTTTTTATTTATTTAAAGGGCTATTTAGGTAGTCAACAAACAAACATAAAGTACCTCACACTTAAACTTGGGAAACAATATTAATTCTAATAATTTTCTGGAGGTTTTAATTGCTGGGGTCAAATTGACCCCGAGGGTAAAATATGTTAGTAAATGTAAAGGTAACAGGAGGGTTAAACAGAGCATGTTTCTCTTGTTTGTCAACCATTAACTCCACCATGATACAATCTAAAGGTGGACAGATTGACAAGTGACTTTTTTTTTGCTCGGTCCCGATGCGCGCTCCAGACGGAGATCGATAAGTGTTAACGCAACGCGTAGAGACAGAAATGACATGCTGCTGTGGAGATACGATCAACAACAGACGTTTAGTTTAATAAAAGAACAAAGACGTGCTCTAGAGAACATGTCAGGGGGCGGGCCAATCTCTTTAATGTCATGCGATCTACCGACACTACGCCGCGATCGACTGGCAGGTCGCGATCGACGTGTTGAGACCCTGATCTACAGGAAGTAGAAGTCGTAACAAGGTTTCCGGAGGTGAACCTGCGGAAGGATCATTACCGATGAACAGACCGTCTGCATGAGAGCGGACAGAGTTCAGATTGAAGTGGTGGATTGGAAGCTCATTTTGCAAGTGACTTTTTTTTCGTCCCAACGACCATCAACAGACGGATTGGAAGCTCATTCTGCGCATGCGTCAAATGCGTAAAAAAAAAAAAAAACTAGTTAAACCTGTAATTGGATTAACTGAGTTAACGCGTTATTTTTCACAGCACTAATATATACATATTATGTATATATACACATATACATACAGTATATGTATATATATATACACATATATATATATATATGTATATATATACACATACATGTACAGAACCACACGTGTGATTTAAATATTACAATTGTATTGCATTTCATTTTGTGTTTTTTGGGCCTTTAATCATTTTTTATATATAAATATACGTATATATAAACATATATACATATACATATATATAAATATACATATATATCCAGACAGGCCGACAGAGCAGCAGGAAGCTGGAGACGCTGCTTTTATTTCCATGAGATTCAACGTTTGGTGGTTATGAGTCAGAAAAGGAAACAAAACTGAAAATACATAAACTGGTGTGTGTTGTTCCCTTTCACACTGAACTGCCTCCCAATGTGTGTGTTCATGCTCTGTGGGTTGTGTAGTTCATAAGAGCTGATACTGTACGTGTGTTGTTATTTGCATATTCTATTGTTAATGCATTCAACCTCGAAAACATGAATAACTTTATTTCTTTGGGTGTAATAACAATAATTTATGCTCATTCACTCACGTTGTGTGTGGGTCTCTATATGTACAGTATATATTATATATGTACATTATATATGATATATGTACAGTATATATTATACATGAACATTATACATTATATTTGTAGAAATATATATTATATATTTACATTATATATTATAAATGTACAGTATGTATTATATATGTACATATACATATATAATATATATATATATATTATACATGTACAGTATATGAGTATATTTTAAATACTTGCATGTTTTAAATCTTGCTCATGTAGCTGCAGATATATTATAATCACTTTATTATATCTCCAATGACAACATGCAAAGATCAGATTTGTGTTTGCATTTTCTTTCTTGTTAATTGTGGTGTGTAAATATTAATAATATTTAATAATAGTTTTGAATAATGTAAATATAATTTTGAAATACAATGAAGCGTATTGAATAGCTGTTTTATACCTTCTTTATACTGGATGAGCATAAACAAATGAACATAAACATCCTTCACAGACAGATTAATGTACAGTAGTCATCCTCCATGATGTTTGGGGTCCGTTAGACTTTATGAATGAACTTATGAAACTCCAATAACATTAACCAGCGACGCATCGTCCTCTCCACTCACAACAACACAGCTTATGAAAATCTATTTGAATCCACGTCACATTTAAAGATGATGAATACTGCCACAGTCAGTTCAGTGCGTAACCACGACAACGTCCATCATCACAATGAGATAAACATTAACGTCCATCATCACAAAAAGATAAACATCAACGTCCATCATCACAATGAGATAAACATCAACGTCCATCATCACAATGAGATAAACATCAACGTCCATCATCACAACAAGATAAACATCAACGTCCATCATCACAATGAGATAAACATCAACGTCCATCATCACAATGAGATAAACATCAACGTCCATCATCACAATGAGATAAACATCAACGTCCATCATCACAACAAGATAAACATCAACGTCCATCATCACAATGAGATAAACATCAACGTCCATCATCACAACGAGATAAACATCAACGTCCATCATCACAACAAGATAAACATCAACGTCCATCATCACAATGAGATAAACATCAACGTCCATCATCACAACGAGATAAACATCAACATCCATCATCACAATGAGATAAACATCAACGTCCATCATCACAATGAGATAGATGTTTTCTCCACTCACATGTAGATGATGTTTTCTCCACTCACATGTAGATGATGTTTTCTCCACTAACATGTAGATGATGATGTTTTCTTCACTCACATGTAGATGATGATGTTTTCTCCACTTACATGTAGGTGATGATGTTATCTCCACTCACATGTAGATGATGATGTTTTCTCCACTCACATGTAGATGATGATGTTATCTCCACTAACATGTAGATGATGTTTTCTTCACTAACATGTAGATGATGATGTTTTCTTCACTCACATGTAGATGATGATGTTTTCTCCACTCACATGTAGATGATGATGTTTTCTCCACTCACATGTAGATGATGATGTTATCTCCACTCACATGTAGATGATGTTTTCTTCACTAACATGTAGATGATGATGTTTTCTTCACTCACATGTAGATGATGATGTTTTCTCCACTCACATGTAGATGATGATGTTTTCTCCACTCACATGTAGATGATGATGTTTTCTCCACTCACATGTAGATGATGATGTTTTCTCCACTCACATGTAGATGATGTTTTCTCCACTCACATGTAGATGATGATGTTTTCTTCACTCACATGTAGATGATGATGTTATCTCCACTAACATGTAGATGATGATGTTTTCTTCACTCACATGTAGATGATGATGTTTTCTCCACTCACATGTAGGTGATGATGTTTTCTCCACTCACATGTAGATGATGTTATCTCCACTAACATGTAGATGATGTTTTCTTCATTCACATGTAGATGATGATGTTTTCTCCACTCACATGTAGGTGATGATGTTATCTCCACTCACATGTAGATGATGATGTTATCTCCACTCACATGTAGATGTGTTGTGAGGATGAGCTGCGCGTTGGTTTAAGTTACGAGGCAAAAATCCATCTCAAGGCCAAAGGTCAGTTTACGGCTCCGGCTATTGAAGCCGGTTTGAGGTGCAGCAGCAATAATTAATCAAGCGGTTAGTTGACGGTGCACCGGTGCTGCCCATTGCTTTCATTTATGACTCATAAATTATTATGGCTTTCATTACCCAGCAGAGCGGTCGAGGCCCAGGAGCCTCCACACCGCGACCTGAGCTCAGGGTGAAGCGTTTAGCTCCGCCGTGACCAATCAGAGACGTTCACAAAGATTGAATTGGCTTCAATAACCGAGCCGTGTTCAGGCCGACCCGCCTCAGACAAGTTCACCGTGTTCCACTCGCACAAGGCGGCTATAAATAGAGCCGAATGTGCTCCGATCTCCAGGAACACCGGCGTGAATGTATGAGTCTCTAACTGCCGGCGCTCTGTGAAGGAACACGTTGCCTCAGCAGCCCGGGGAGGTCCTCGTTGTCTTGGAGAACCGAGTCCCTCTAGACCTCCCTGCATGTCACCCAGAGGAGAACTCCTCCTCCGGGTGGAACTCACTCAGACATCTCATGCACATTTCAGACGTTGCTCTCCTCCGGCATCCCAACGCCGTCCACGGCACGCGGCGAGCAACGCAACAATTTACTTTGACAATCTATGACGAAGTAGACGAGGATGTGTTGGGACAGAGGAGGCTGACGGGCTGGGAACGCATCGGATTAATGACGCCACGCTGGAAACACTCGTTTCATATAAATAAACTGTGAGAAATGATGGAATCCAATTAGAGCAATGAGGGATACTGAGGCCAGATCCACGAGGATGAAGCCATCTGCCAGTGATTACAGCTGCAGGCTGCTAATTGAATCTCATCCTCTTGACTGTACATCTCCGAGTGACCCAAATCAAAGGAAAGTTCGCCTGAACCTGTCAAATAATCTGAAGATGATGTGAAGGAACAAGGTGAAAATGAGCTCGTACACACACAGAGCCCCGAAGGAGACTGGAGCAGGAGACTGGAGCAGGAGACTGGAGCAGGACATGCATCAGACGTGTGGAGACACGCTCAGACAGAACGAGATGACAGTCGGAGATAGTGTGATGATAAAAAATTTGAATGAATAAATAAAATGCGAATAAATCCCAAAATATAACCGCGAAAAAGAAAAAAGATCCATGCAAACAATCAGATTGTGAAGAGCTGCTCATCAACCACCTGTGTGTTGCTGAGCATGTCGCTGAGTCTCTGGTGAGCACTCAGACCACAGATACCCCTGCAGCCTCCACAGGTGCAGCAGCCTTTGCCCCGCAGGTTGGAACAATGTGCAGCTCGAGCTCATTTGCATAAAATATCTTTTGTGACGCTCCAACGGCGGCGCGTCGCCGCGTCGCCGCTTCCTGAGGCGCATCTCCATGAAATGCGCCAGAGAACACGCGGCAAAAGTAAGTTGACGCGTGAAAACCCTGAGAAAGAGATCAATCAGACTAAACATGCCCCCCCCCTCTCGACCCCCCGGCCCGCAGACACACGCACCTGTGATACCCGTTATCCGTCCGTGCGCCGGGGTCCAGAACGCAGCAGCAGCAGCAGCTGGCGGTGCGGTGCGGTGCAGACCGGCGTGGAGCCCCCGTGCGCGCGGCGTCGCCCCGCAGGAAGCTCGCGGCGCGTCTCAACTTTCGTCTCCGCGGCGCGGGCGCGCGCTCCTCCGTCTCGTGCGATGCGCCGCGCAGTGTGCCGCGCAGCAGCTACTGACGTCCCCGCTGCACGACGACACTTCTCACAGTGACCAAAGAAACAGAGAGAGAGAGAACGACTGAATGCATGAGGCCGAGCGGCCGCTAGGTGGCGCCGTTTGAAACGAGCCGGCCAATTAGAGGCTCACGCGCTGCTGCGATTAACGGCTTTACTTAGTTATCTGGCGTTAGGAAGTCGTTCCCTGATACTTGGTCTCAAAGTAATTTGTTGCTGGATGAGAAAAGAACATTAGCCTCCAGAGGGGGGAGGGCAATAACTGAAGACATAAAACAGAAGACAGAATGAAGCTGAGAGATCATTGTGTCCCAATCTAAGTCCTCTTCAAAGCCTTCTTTACACCTCCAAGAATAAAACGTGTAAACATTGAGGTACAACAAGCCCGCAGCCGACCTGAAGTCACGTCCTTCTCTCCTACCTCCTACTGTAGAACTCTAATGGGTTGCAGGAGGAAGTGGTTTCCTTCTCACTTCATTTATCTGAAGTTAGTTTTCAGAGACACAGAAAAATAAACAGACTTTTTCATTAGATCCTCAGAAGACTATAAGTCTTTACAACATGCCATGGTAACACTTCCCACAGTTGTTTACATACACAGTTGAGAAGATCATATTACACACTGAATCACCCAAAAGTAATAAGATAGCAGTATAATAGCTACCCATGGCCAGCTGCAATATTTACACATCAATGCATCATGAATAATCCAACAGACAGAGACGGCGTGGCTACTTAAATTTAGCTTCATTTAGCTACAGCAACGTTATGAATGTAACGTGGTGTGTTTTACATCTACTGCTCCCCACCACCGGTTGAAGGTTAACGGATTGAATCCCTAAACTCCCAAACAGAAGTACAGAGGACGCGACATGCAAATATCAACCTGCATCTGATTCATAACGTCACGAACACGCAGATAAGAATCAGATACAAGAAGAGGGCTCCGGGAGCATTCATTCAAAAACAATGAACCACACGTTTACCATAACAACACATGCTATCCTCTCTCTGGAAGGTAGCACATAAAGTATTATATAGTATTCCAGTGAGCAACTGAAATAATACCATATTAAATATACATGCATAGGGGAATATTATCGGAGTACTGCAAGTATTTTCCATCAGGGAGTGTCAGCTCTACGTGTCACATTTTGCAACCACTTAAAAAAAAATACATTTATATTTACTTATTTTCCTCAAAATAGTTTTGTCAAAACAGCTCCAGAAGAAGCCGGATGTCTCACTGCTGCCTGTGTCAGGCTAAGAAAAAGAAATCTTAAATATAGAAGCTGTGAAGCCGTCATCAGAAACACGCAGCTCCTCTTCCTCCACTGTTACACGCTCTGCCCACATTCACTATTGATTAGCTATCGATCAGCCACACACATGGAGGCCTCACATGGACAGAGGGGTTCCTAAAAGAGAGGGATGGGGGGGGGGGGGGGGGTGAGACCTACCTACCCATGAGCAGTGGGCCTGTGCACCTGGAGGTCAGCGTGTTCTCTCCCCCGTGAGAACCCCTCGTGTTGGATCTTCCCCGTGAGGTCACTTGTCTTCCGACCAGCTGGTCCGGAGCCGGCGGCCTTCATCTCATCCTGATGCTCGGCAGCTTCGTCTGAGCTGCTGCCAGGAACCCCAAAATGTCCGTGTGGCGCCAGCTGCTAATGGCGGCTGTTACCGCTCTCGATTGTTTTCCATATTTCCGCATCACTGCCCTTAAATGTGTTCCATGCTGTAGATGCACATGAAGTTATACGATGTTGTTCTTGTTGGTGTTGCACGGTGAGACACAAACACCAGGGAAATACAACTTATTAGTGTTTGTGTTGAGGCCGATATGTCAAGGAGCATTAATAACATGTGAAATCATTTCCCAATAGGTGCAAAATATCCACTGCATGTATATAAAGTAGATATTTTGTTTCTACGAAAATAAATTAACATACAAAATGCTCTCTGAGTTATTCAATATAATTCCAGCTGAGCGGAAATGTGTTGTCCTGATTTATACAATTAAAGTTCAGAGCCACTTAAGGCATAAATCACCAGAGTAAATGTTTTTGTTTCGGAGTCGGAGTAATCAACACAAATGTAAAAGCTTTCCTTCACTGCACGTAAGAAAACAACCAATCTGTTTTCATAAAAAGTCACATTTATTCCAAAGTCACACAGCTCTGCATCGTCTGGGCCACGCCAGGAACATGAATAACTGCTCGGCGTCCATTGTCCAGGAGCTGACAGTCGAAGCGCTCCAGAGGTTTAGGGAGAGAAACAGAAGAGAAGCCGGCGGACCGACACATAACCAGTGAGTCGGGCCGTCTGGCTCTACAGGATGAGATCCACTAGATCCAGAACCGCAACTACAGAACCCCGTTTAGCACTGAGGAGAGCCGAGTGAAGGAAAGGTGAGGTTCACAATGTAAACACCGACTACTGTACACACACGTCAACGGAGCGCCGTGTCTCACGACGCTCCGCTGCTAACACACAGTGACACACACAGTGACACACACACAGTGACACACACACAGTGACACACACAGTGACACACACAGTGACACACACAGTGACACACACAGTGACACACACACAGTGACACACACACAGTGACACACACAGTGACACACACACAGTGACACACACACAGTGACACACACACACAGACACACACACAGTGACACACACAGTGACACACACACAGTGACACACACAGTGACACACACAGTGACACACACAGTGACACACACAGTGACACACACAGTGAACTATCGATACAGGGATAGAAAACTAACATTTACATCTTTTGCATTTTAAAATACCTCCCGGAGTAAGAATAAAGCTCTGTAACGTGAATCCATTAAAAAATATATTGAGCTTCTTCTTGGATGCTAATACAAGCCTGAGTTCCCCACATTAATTGTTCAACACGTCTGAAAGATACGACGAGTTAATAAGCTCCTCTGCTGCCTCGTTACTGAGGACATGTTCTCATCCGACCGAGCCTTCAGAGTCTGTTTCTCATATTCCCCAATTGATGGAAGACAAGTGATACACTGGAAATACTCCCACACAGTGTGTTAGCTAGGTGTGAGCTAGGTGTGAGCTACATGTGAGCTACATGTGAGCTACATGTGAGCTACGTGTGAGCTACGTGTGAGCTACGTGTGAGCTACGTGTGAGCTACGTGTGAGCTACATGTGAGCTACGTGTGAGCTCAGGGCTCCAGACTAACTTTTTTTACTAGGAGCACAGTGGCCCCTAACTTAAAATTTTAGGGGCGCAAGCAGAAAATTTAGGGGCGCACACAGGGTTTTTCCTGGGTCAAAATGGGTCTTCGGTGCTCCCCAAAAAAAATGTTTGCTCGCTGCGCGCGCACCGTCTGGTCGTGCAGGTCGACCTATTGAGTGAGTGATCAGCAGCTGGCCGCTCTGTCCATTCACGCACCTCACAGTTGTGTATTGATCAGACAAGAAGACACGCTTATCAACTCCAATGTTTCCCCTACCATTATAACAGGGTGAAATCTCCACCCGCCACTCTGTAATTTTCTATGATTAGAGATGCACCGATCAGGTTTTTGGTGCCGATCACCGATCACTGAAATCAGTATCTGCCGATCACCGATATTACCGATCACCGAGTCGATTGAAGCATTCTATTTATTGTGTAGCATTATTGCCTAGGACTATGAGGAAATACATATATAAAGCAACTCAAACAGTAAAGAAATTACAGATTTCTTTAAACATTTAGGACTTTTACTTTGAAAAATGTCCTAATTGATACATTAAAATTGTTTGATTGCTATTGTAGGGGATTTCAGATATGTATGGAACACATCTGCATTATTCATTTCCTGGAACTCTTGGGGAAATCTATATACAGGACTAGTCTGACTAATTTTTATAAACTCTTCCTTGGTCCAGTAAAAATGTTTTAATGTTAGCATAATTTAAGCTAAATCTCAGAAATGAGGCAAACCTAAAAAAAGTCATGCCGAACTTTCACCAGCACATTACGTGTGCTACCAGAGGGGAAAGAACGTTGGACCACTGCTATACGCCATTCAAGAGAGGCTACAAGGCTGTCTCTCTCCCTCCGTTAGGGAAATCAGACCATGCCGCCATTTTTCTGCTTCCGGAGTATAAACAAAGGATCGCGCGGGAAGCGGTAGTGACGAGGAACGTAATGCGGTGGTCTGACCAATCAGAGGCTGAGCTACAGGACGCTCTGCGTGTCGTCGACTGGGACATGATCCAATCCAGTTCCAGTGACGTCAGCGAGTTTGTGGAAGTAGCAATGAGCCTCATAGCAACGCTAACGGACACCATCGTCCCCACGGTAAAAGTTAGGGTCTTTCCTAACCAAAAGCCGTGGGTTGATAGATCCATCCGGGAAGCTGTGAACGCCCGTACTGCTGCCTATAACTCCGGTCTTGTATCCGCAACATGGACGAGTACAAGGCAGCGGTCTATGGACTGAGGACGGTGAAGGAGGCCAAGAGGAGGTACCGAGACAGAGTGGAATCACAGATGGAGCAGCGCGACACCAGGCGCCTATGGCAGGGGCTACGGACTATCACAGACTACCAGAGCAGACCCCGCGCAATGGTGAGTGCCGACGCATCCCTAGCGGACGACCTGAACTCATTTTATGCACGGTTTGAGGCTAGCAACAACAGCGCTAGCTCGCCGGCTAACAACAACACCGTTAGCGTAGCCGCGGTGAGTTCTACCGCTGGGGATGAACACACACTCTCTGTGACCGAGCACAGTGTGAGGAGGGCTCTGTTATGGTGAACACCAGGAAAGCTGCAGGTCCAGATGGCATATCTGGGCGAGTACTGAAGACCTGTGCTAACCAGCTAGCTCCAGTGTTCACCACAATATTCAACCTCTCCCTGGCTGAGTCCGTGGTCCCCGCCTGCTTCAAGAGATCCACTATTGTCCCTGTGCCCAAGAATGCTTCTCCAGCATGTATGAATGACTACCGACCGGTGGCCCTCACCTCGGTGGTCATGAAATGCTTTGTGAGGCTGATAAAGGACTACATCTGCACCTTCCTCCCTTCCTCCATGGACCCGCTGCAGTTTGCTTATCGCCCAAACAGATCCACGGATGATGCTGTCTCCCAGGTACTGCACACCACACTCTCTCATCTGGACAGCCAGAGGGGGGCTATGTGAGACTGCTGTTCATTGATTATAGTTCAGCTTTCAACACGATAGTCTCCTCCAGACTGGCCGGCAAGCTGATTGAGCTGGGACTGAACAGCCCCCTGTGTGCTTGGATCCTGGACTTCCTGACCGCCAGGCCACAGGTGGTCAGGGTGGGCAGACACACCTCAAATCCTCACCCTGAACACAGGATCCCCCAGGGTTGCGTCCTCAGCCCCTACTGTACTCCCTGTACACACATGACTGTGTGGCCAGGTTCAGCTCCAACACCATCATCAAGTTTGCGGATGACACAGTGGTGGTGGGCCTGATCTCTGACAACGGCAGAAGGCCTACCTGGAGGAAGTTGCTGATCTGTCACTCTGGTGCCAGGACAACAGCCTCATCATGAATGTCACCAAAACTAAGGAGCTGATTGTGGACTTTAGGAGGGTACAACAACAGAGGACGTACTCACGACTGGGGATTAACGGGACTACTGTGGAGAGGGTGAGCGGTATAAATACCTGGGAGTCCACATCACCGAGGATCTGACATGGTCAACAAACACAGACACTCTGGTGAGAAAGGCAAGGCAGCGCCTCTACCACCTCAGGCAGCTGAGGAAATTTAAAGTTTCCCAGAGGATCCTTCAGTCCTTCTACTCTGGAGCTGTAGAGAGCGTCCTGACAGGAAGCATCACAGCCTGGTTTGGCAACTGCTCCGCCCAGGACAGGAAGGCTCTGCAGAGAGTAGTGCGTTCGGCTGAGCGCACTATTGGAACTACACTCCCCACCCTGCAGGACTTGTACACCAGGAGGTGCAGATCCAGTGCCGGCAGGATCATGAAGGATCCTCACCACCCCAACAACAGACTGTTTCAGCTGCTGCGGTCAGGCAGGCGCCTCCGTAGTCACGCTGCAAGAACAGAGAGACTGAGACGGAGTTTCTTTCCTCAGGCCATCAGGATTGTGAACTCCGACCTCACCAGGACCCCCACATAGACCCACACAACTGCCCCTCTTAGGCACACACACACACACACACTTACTGTAAATATTGTGTTGTTTTTTATTTGTAAATAGTGTGTACTTGTTGCCCTTGCACATTCCTGCTGAGCATTGCCACTTTCATTTCACTGCACACCCTGTGTGTGTATGTGACAAATAAAACATCTTGAATCTTGAATCTTGAATCTATAAAGATACATCAGTTCATTGTTTACTTTTATATGTTCGTGTATGATTTGTCGACATCTTATTTTGATAAACGGATGTTGTTTCACGTGGTTCTTTCCGCTAACTTTGCAAAACCGGATGTTGTCACTTAGATCCTTCCGCTAACTTTATCAAAATCCTCGCGCGCTCCCGGTCGAATGCGTTTACCGTGAACATCAGTCTATAGGGGCAGACATGTGAGAGTCGGCTGAGTTGACCCAGAGATTCAACTCGGGGGACGGGGACGCCGCTCGGTGGTGAGGATCCTCTGACCTCTCACTCTGCGGCCCTCGCCTCGTTGCGTCTCCGTTGCGTGCGCCTCTTTTCACATTAGCCCCCCCTCACACAGGCCAGCCTTCTTCTTCGGTTTTCGTCTCCTTTCTTCTTCTTCTGGAGTTAATGTCGGTTAGCAAACCAGTCATTCAGGCATTACCGCTAACTATAGTGGGCTGAAGTGTAGAACAAGTTTGTCAGCAACAAAAAATATTTCATAACAAAAAAAAGAAATCTGCTAATTTACTGGTCGCGCATGCGCGAGTTGATGAAAAATTTACTCGCACTGTGTCTAATTTTAGGCGCAAAATGCGACCATTTGGTCGCAGTCTGGAGCCACATGTGAGCTACATGTGAGCTACATGTGAGCTACGTGTGAGCTACATGTGAGCTACGTGTGAGCTACATGTGAGCTACGTGTGAGCTATGTGGGAGCTACATGTGAGCTACGTGTGAGCTACATGTGAGCTACGTGTGAGCTACATGTGAGCTACGTGTGAGCTACGTGTGAGCTACATGTGAGCTACGTGTGAGCTACGTGTGAGCTACATGTGAGCTACGTGTGAGCTACGTGTGAGCTACGTGTGAGCTACGTGTGAGCTACATGTGAGCTACGTGTGAGCTACATGTGAGCTACATGTGAGCTACGTGTGAGCTACGTGTGAGCTATGTGGGAGCTTAGTGTTAGCTACGTGTGAGCTATGTGTGAGCTATGTGGGAGCTTAGTGTTAGCTACGTGTGAGCTATGTGTGAGCTATGTGTGAGCTACGTGTGAGCTACATGTGAGCTATGTGTGAGCTATGTGTAAGCAATGTGTGAGCTACATGTGAGCTATGTGTGAGCTATGTGTAAGCTATGTGTAAGCTATGTGTGAGCTTAGTGTTAGCTACGTGTGAGCTATGTGTGAGCTTAGTGTTAGCTATGTATGAGCTATGTGTGAGCTATGTGTGAGCTTAGTGTTAGCTATGTGTGAGCTATGTGTGAGCTATGTGTAAGCTATGTGTGAGCTACATGTGAGCTATGTGTGAGCTATGTGTAAGCTATGAGTGAGCTACATGTGAGCTACATGTGAGCTATGTGTAAGCTATGTGTAAGCTATGTGTGAGCTACATGTGAGCTACATGTGAGCTACATGTGAGCTACGTGTGAGCTATGTGTGAGCTACATGTGAGCTACATGTGAGCTACGTGTGAGCTATGTGTGAGCTATGTGTAAGCTACGTGTGAGCTATGTGTGAGTCTGTATATGCTCAATTTGATTTGTTTGAATTGTTTGATCATTTAACGAATGTCTCACTGGTCAGCTACAGTGACGTGACTTAAAGAGACATCACTAAAGAGACAACAATAAAAAGACATCAATAGGGAGCGAACTTCTGGCGATCAGACTTTTTGATGCCGGGGGCCAACATCTTGCCGGTGTAAGGACATAAACCGTGAGCGAGGCTGGAAGAGGCTGCTGGGTGGACGAGGAGGGGGAGACCTTTCATGCCGAGCAGGCTGGAAACAGGGACGTAATGAGGGCTTTGCAAGGTGGAGGGCGAGTGGACATTAATGGTGGGGGCTTGGGTGGAGGCCGCCAGGATGGCCATAGAGGCAGCAGCGGAGGGAGCGCAGTGAGAGAAGCCCATGTTGAGGTCAACTGGGGTCGCAGAGGAAGCGGCCTGCATGGTGTATTTAGCCATCTCTAAGCTGCAGGTGGTGACGTTTGAAGGGGGAGTTGAGATGGTGAAGGGGTTAAGAGGAGACGGTGGGAAAAGAAAAGGGGGAGAATCGGTGAGACAAAGGAGAAGGGAGGTGAGAGAGAGGAGAAAACATAAGTATCACAGAAGGAACGTGTTAACAAGTCAACAGAAAACGGAGCGGAACAAATCCTCTGAGAACCAGAACTCTGGCGTCTCGTCATCACGCCGCCATGTGACGCCCCGCTGGACGCCGCGCCCCACGTAGCGAAGCCTTACCTGGCGTTGATGAGGTACTGGGCCACGCTGATGCTGGCCGGCGAGCCCGTGATCGTGACCTGGCGCATGGCCGAGCCGTCGGTGGCACTGGCAATTTTGACGTGAGCTCCAGAGATCTGCCGAATCTCATTGATCTTGCTGCCTTGTCTTCCAATTATGCAGCCAATGAACTAGAGGGGGAGATGGAGGCATGTAAATGCAAGAACATGACATGTCTCCACTGGTTTCAGGAATCTGATTTCAGAGCAGCGCCGCAGACTCCGGGTTGCTTCTTCCGGACGAACAACACGTCTCCAGCTGTGCTAATGTGACGGCAGGAAACCAATTATACCCAAATTACTGACATGCTGATAATTGTGTGATTGCATGACTCTCTAGCTCACAACACTGTGACTCTCGTCACTGGAACACTTTAACTTTATCAACATGTTTTCAATGTTGAGACCGCTGTCAGGTCTGTACGGTGAATACAAAGCAGCAGCCGGTTAGCTTAGCTTAGCATAAAGACTGGGAACAGCTAGCCTAACGCTAATGTATTAGCATGTTATATCCTGCTACTGAGTTTCCCAGATTAAAGGTCTGATCTGATCTGGTCTGGTCTGATCTGGTCTGGTCTGATCTGATCTGGTGTGGTCTGGTCTGGTCTGATCTGATCTGATCTGGTCTGATCTGGTCTGATCTGATCTGGTCTGGTCTGGTCTGGTCTGGTCTGATCTGGTCTGGTCTGATCTGGTCTGGTCTGGTCTGGTCTGATCTGGTCTGATCTGGTCTGGTCTGATCTGGTCTGATCTGATCTGGTCTGATCTGGTCTGATCTGATCTGGTCTGGTCTGATCTGGTCTGGTCTGGTCTGGTCTGATCTGGTCTGGTCTGATCTGGTCTGATCTGGTCTGGTCTGGTCTGGTCTGATCTGGTCTGGTCTGGTCTGATCTGGTCTGGTCTGGTCTGATCTGATCTGGTCTGGTCTGGTCTGATCTGGTCTGGTCTGGTCTGGTCTGATCTGGTCTGGTCTGGTCTGGTCTGGTCTGGTCTGGTCTGATCTGATCTGGTCTGGTCTGGTCTGATCTGATCTGGTCTGGTCTGGTCTGGTCTGATCTGGTCTGGTCTGATCTGATCTGGTCTGATCTGATCTGGTCTGGTCTGATCTGGTCTGATCTGGTCTGATCTGGTCTGGTCTGATCTGGTCTGGTCTGATCTGGTCTGGTCTGGTCTGGTCTGATCTGGTCTGATCTGATCTGGTCTGATCTGGTCTGGTCTGATCTGGTCTGATCTGGTCTGGTCTGGTCTGGTCTGGTCTGGTCTGATCTGGTCTGATCTGGTCTGGTCTGATCTGGTCTGGTCTGGTCTAGTCTGATCTGGTTTGGTCTGGTCTGATCTGGTCTGATCTGGTCTGGTCTGATCTGGTCTGGTCTGATCTGGTCTGATCTGATCTGGTCTGGTCTGGTCTGGTCTGATCTGGTCTGATCTGATCTGGTCTGGTCTGGTCTGGTCTGGTCTGATCTGGTCTGATCTGATCTGGTCTGGTCTGATCTGGTCTGATCTGGTCTGGTCTGGTCTGGTCTTAACCCCCAACAGTCCTGGTCTGGTCTCTCGGTGGTCCTGACTACCCTGTCATAATGCACTGAGCATGAGGACCCTCTGTGTTGGACACTTACATCGTTGGGTATCGCCAGTTCTTGTGAACTTGTGGGGGCAGACAGATCCATTCCTGCAAAGTAGGACAACACATGTGAGCAACAGTTAGTCTGCAGGCCTCCACACGCATGACGAGCTCCTTCATCACGGCATCTTCCCTGAGAGCAAATACACATACATGATATGCACATGACACAAGCGTTAAAGAGTGTGACTCGTGAGTCTAACACACGTGATCACAGTGTCATGTTTTGTCGTATATGAGTACGTGGGGTAGGAGGGGGGGGGGGGGGGGGGACCGGCCAAGAAGACAGTGTTAGATGTGAGAGGTGGAGGATGGGGGTCCAGAGATTAGGATTTATATTTTCAGAGAGCTGATATTTTGGGAGGATATGAGGAATATAGTGAGAAGTGTTAAATATTCATTAAACTGTGGATATCTCTGGCGTGTTTCACATTCCCCTCTCAGAGCTCCGCTGGCTTACGTTTGTGTTTCAGTCCGTCGGCTTTAATCCGTCAAACACTGTCAATATTTCAGTGACGAACTTTCTGTTCTTCATCTCATCGTACGCTAGATGCTAACGCTCCCTGTTCTTCATCCCATCGTACGCTAGATGCTAACGCTCACGGTTCTTCATCCCATCGTACGCTAGATGCTAACGCTCCCTGTTCTTCATCTCATCGTACGCTAGATGCTAACGCTCCCTGTTCTTCATCCCATCGTACGCTAGATGCTAACGCTCACGGTTCTTCATCTCATCGTACGCTAGATGCTAACGCTGCCTGTTCTTCATCCCATCGTACGCTAGATGCTAACGCTACCTGTTCTTCATCCCATCGTACGCTAGATGCTAACGCTACCTGTTCTTCATCCCATCGTACGCTAGATGCTAACGCTCCCTGTTCTTCATCTCATCGTACGCTAGATGCTAACGCTACCTGTTCTTCATCCCATCGTACGCTAGATGCTAACGCTACCTGTTCTTCATCCCATCGTATGCTAGATGCTAACGCTACCTGTTCTTCATCTCATCGTACGCTAGATGCTAACGCTACCTGTTCTTCATCCCATCGTACGCTAGATGCTAACGCTCCCTGTTCTTCATCTCATCGTACGCTAGATGCTAACGCTCCCTGTTCTTCATCCCATCGTACGCTAGATGCTAACGCTCACGGTTCTTCATCCCATCGTACGCTAGATGCTAACGCTACCTGTTCTTCATCCCATCGTACGCTAGATGCTAACGCTACCTGTTCTTCATCCCATCGACGCTAGATGCTAACGCTCCTGTTCTTTATCCCATCGCACGCTAGATGCTAACGCTCCTGTTCTTCATCTCATCGACGCTAGATGCTAACGCTCCTGTTCTTCATCTCATCGACGCTAGATGCTAACGCTCCCTGTTCTTCATCCCATCGACGCTAGATGCTAACGCCCTGTTCTTTATCCCATCGACGCTAGATGCTAACGCTCCCTGTTCTTCATCTCATCGTACGCTAGATGCTAACGCTCCCTGTTCTTCATCTCATCGTACGCTAGATGCTAACGCTCCCTGTTCTTCATCCCATCGTACGCTAGATGCTAACGCTACCTGTTCTTCATCCCATCGTACGCTAGATGCTAACGCTCACGGTTCTTCATCCCATCGTACGCTAGATGCTAACGCTCCCTGTTCTTCATCTCATCGTACGCTAGATGCTAACGCTCCCTATTCTTCATCCCATCGTACGCTAGATGCTAACGCTACCTGTTCTTCATCCCATCGTATGCTAGATGCTAACGCTACCTGTTCTTCATCTCATCGTACGCTAGATGCTAACGCTACCTGTTCTTCATCCCATCGTACGCTAGATGCTAACGCTCCCTGTTCTTCATCTCATCGTACGCTAGATGCTAACGCTCCCTGTTCTTCATCCCATCGTACGCTAGATGCTAACGCTCACGGTTCTTCATTCCATCGTACGCTAGATGCTAACGCTACCTGTTCTTCATCCCATCGTACGCTAGATGCTAACGCTCCCTGTTCTTTATCCCATCGTACGCTAGATGCTAACGCTCCCTGTTCTTCATCTCATCATACGCTAGATGCTAACGCTCCCTGTTCTTCATCCCATCGTACGCTAGATGCTAACGCTCCCTGTTCTTCATCCCATCGTACGCTAGATGCTAACGCTCCCTGTTCTTCATCTCATCGTACGCTAGATGCTAACGCTCCCTGTTCTTCATCCCACCGTACGCTAGATGCTAACGCTACCTGTTCTTCATCCCATCGTACGCTAGATGCTAACGCCACGGTTCTTCATCCCATCGACGCTAGATGCTAACGCCCCTGTTCTTCATCTCATCGACGCTAGATGCTAACGCTCCCTGTTCTTCATCCCATCGTACGCTAGATGCTAACGCTACCTGTTCTTCATCCCATCGTACGCTAGATGCTAACGCTCCCTGTTCTTCATCTCATCGTACGCTAGATGCTAACGCTCCCTGTTCTTCATCTCATCGTACGCTAGATGCTAACGCTCCCTGTTCTTCATCCCATCGTACGCTAGATGCTAACGCTACCTGTTCTTCATCCCATCGTACGCTAGATGCTAACGCTCCCTGTTCCTCATCCCATCGTACGCTAGATGCTAACGCTCACGGTTCTTCATCCCATCGTACGCTAGATGCTAACGCTACCTGTTCTTCATCCCATCGTACGCTAGATGCTAACGCTACCTGTTCTTCATCCCATCGTACGCTAGATGCTAACGCTACCTGTTCTTCATCCCATCGTACGCTAGATGCTAACGCTCCCTGTTCTTCATCTCATCGTACGCTAGATGCTAACGCTCCCTGTTCTTCATCCCATCGTACGCTAGATGCTAACGCTACCTGTTCTTCATCCCATCGTACGCTAGATGCTAACGCTCCCTGTTCTTCATCCCATCGTACGCTAGATGCTAACGCTCCCTGTTCTTCATCTCATCGTACGCTAGATGCTAACGCTCCCTGTTCTTCATCTCATCGTACGCTAGATGCTAACGCTACCTGTTCTTCATCCCATCGTACGCTAGATGCTAACGCTCCGTGTTCTTCATCTCATCGTACGCTAGATGCTAACGCTCCCTGTTCCTCATCCCATCGTACGCTAGATGCTAACGCTCACGGTTCTTCATCCCATCGTACGCTAGATGCTAACGCTACCTGTTCTTCATCCCATCGTACGCTAGATGCTAACGCTACCTGTTCTTCATCCCATCGTACGCTAGATGCTAACGCTACCTGTTCTTCATCCCATCGTATGCTAGATGCTAACGCTCCCTGTTCTTCATCCCATCGTACGCTAGATGCTAACGCTCCCTGTTCTTCATCCCATCGTACGCTAGATGCTAACGCTACCTGTTCTTCATCCCATCGTACGCTAGATGCTAACGCTCCCTGTTCTTCATCCCATCGTACGCTACATGCTAACGCTCCCTGTTCCTCATCCCATCGTACGCTACATGCTAACGCTCCCTGTTCTTCATCTCATCGTACGCTAGATGCTAACGCTACCTGTTCTTCATCCCATCGTACGCTACATGCTAACGCTACCTGTTCTTCATCCCAATGTAACGCTACATGCTAACGCTCCCTGTTCTTCATCCCATCGTACGCTACATGCTAACGCTCCCTGTTCTTCATCCCATCGTACGCTAGATGCTAACGCTCCCTGTTCTTCATCTCATCGTACGCTAGATGCTAACGCTCCCTGTTCTTCATCCCATCGTACGCTAGATGCTAACGCTCCCTGTTCTTCATCCCATCGTACGCTAGATGCTAACGCTCCCTGTTCTTCATCTCATCGTACGCTAGATGCTAACGCTCACGGTTCTTCATCTCATCGTACGCTAGATGCTAACGCTGCCTGTTCTTCATCCCATCGTACGCTAGATGCTAACGCTACCTGTTCTTCATCCCATCGTACGCTAGATGCTAACGCTCCCTGTTCTTCATCTCATCGCACGCTAGATGCTAACGCTCCTGTTCTTCATCCCATCGACGCTAGATGCTAACGCTCCCTGTTCTTCATCTCATCGCACGCTAGATGCTAACGCCACGGTTCTTCATCTCATCGCACGCTAGATGCTAACGCTGCCTGTTCTTCATCCCATCGCACGCTAGATGCTAACGCTACCTGTTCTTCATCCCATCGACGCTAGATGCTAACGCTACCTGTTCTTCATCCCATCGACGCTAGATGCTAACGCTCCTGTTCTTCATCCCATCGTACGCTAGATGCTAACGCTACCTGTTCTTCATCCCATCGCACGCTAGATGCTAACGCTACCTGTTCTTCATCCCATCGACGCTAGATGCTAACGCTCCTGTTCTTCATCCCATCGACGCTAGATGCTAACGCCCTGTTCTTCATCCCATCGACGCTAGATGCTAACGCCCTGTTCTTCATCTCATCGACGCTAGATGCTAACGCTACCTGTTCTTCATCCCATCGCACGCTAGATGCTAACGCCCTGTTCTTCATCTCATCGCACGCTAGATGCTAACGCTCCCTGTTCTTCATCTCATCGACGCTAGATGCTAACGCCCCTGTTCTTCATCCCATCAGACGCTAGATGCTAACGCCACGGTTCTTCATCCCATCGTACGCTAGATGCTAACGCTACCTGTTCTTCATCCCATCGTACGCTAGATGCTAACGCCCCTGTTCTTCATCCCATCGACGCTAGATGCTAACGCTCCCTGTTCTTCATCTCATCGTACGCTAGATGCTAACGCCCCTGTTCTTCATCTCATCGACGCTAGATGCTAACGCCCCTGTTCTTCATCCCATCGACGCTAGATGCTAACGCTACCTGTTCTTCATCCCATCGACGCTAGATGCTAACGCTCACGGTTCTTCATCCCATCGACGCTAGATGCTAACGCCCCTGTTCTTCATCTCATCGCACGCTAGATGCTAACGCTCCTGTTCTTCATCCCATCGACGCTAGATGCTAACGCTACCTGTTCTTCATCCCATCGTATGCTAGATGCTAACGCTACCTGTTCTTCATCTCATCGACGCTAGATGCTAACGCTACCTGTTCTTCATCCCATCGACGCTAGATGCTAACGCCCCTGTTCTTCATCTCATCGCACGCTAGATGCTAACGCCCCTGTTCTTCATCCCATCGACGCTAGATGCTAACGCCACGGTTCTTCATCCCATCGTGACGCTAGATGCTAACGCCCTGTTCTTCATCCCATCGTACGCTAGATGCTAACGCTCCTGTTCTTCATCCCATCGCACGCTAGATGCTAACGCCCCTGTTCTTCATCCCATCGTACGCTAGATGCTAACGCTACCTGTTCTTCATCTCATCGTACGCTAGATGCTAACGCTCCTGTTCTTCATCCCATCGACGCTAGATGCTAACGCCCCTGTTCTTCATCCCATCGACGCTAGATGCTAACGCCACGGTTCTTCATCCCATCGACGCTAGATGCTAACGCTCCCTGTTCTTCATCTCATCGACGCTAGATGCTAACGCTCCTGTTCTTCATCCCATCGACGCTAGATGCTAACGCTACCTGTTCTTCATCCCATCGCACGCTAGATGCTAACGCTCCCTGTTCTTCATCCCATCGCACGCTAGATGCTAACGCCCCTGTTCTTCATCTCATCGACGCTAGATGCTAACGCCCCTGTTCTTCATCTCATCGCACGCTAGATGCTAACGCCCCTGTTCTTCATCCCATCGACGCTAGATGCTAACGCTACCTGTTCTTCATCCCATCAGACGCTAGATGCTAACGCTCCTGTTCCTCATCCCATCGCACGCTAGATGCTAACGCTCCGGTTCTTCATCCCATCGCACGCTAGATGCTAACGCTCCCTGTTCTTCATCCCATCGTACGCTAGATGCTAACGCTCCCTGTTCTTCATCCCATCGTACGCTAGATGCTAACGCTCCCTGTTCTTCATCCCATCGTACGCTACATGCTAACGCTCCCTGTTCCTCATCCCATCGTACGCTACATGCTAACGCTCCCTGTTCTTCATCTCATCGTACGCTAGATGCTAACGCTACCTGTTCTTCATCCCATCGTACGCTACATGCTAACGCTACCTGTTCTTCATCCCAATGTAACGCTACATGCTAACGCTCCCTGTTCTTCATCCCATCGTACGCTACATGCTAACGCTCCCTGTTCTTCATCCCATCGTACGCTAGATGCTAACGCTCCCTGTTCTTCATCCCATCGTACGCTAGATGCTAACGCTCCCTGTTCTTCATCCCATCGTACGCTAGATGCTAACGCTCCCTGTTCTTCATCTCATCGTACGCTAGATGCTAACGCTCCCTGTTCTTCATCTCATCGTACGCTAGATGCTAACGCTCCCTGTTCTTCATCCCATCGTACGCTAGATGCTAACGCTCCCTGTTCTTCATCCCATCGTACGCTAGATGCTAACGCTCCCTGTTCTTCATCCCATCGTACGCTAGATGCTAACGCTACCTGTTCTTCATCCCATCGTACGCTAGATGCTAACGCTCCCTGTTCTTCATCTCATCGTACGCTAGATGCTAACGCTCCCTGTTCTTCATCTCATCGTACGCTAGATGCTAACGCTCCCTGTTCTTCATCCCATCGTACGCTAGATGCTAACGCTCCCTGTTCTTCATCTCATCGACGCTACATGCTAACGCCCCTGTTCTTCATCTCATCGACGCTAGATGCTAACGCTCCCTGTTCTTCAGCTCATCGACGCTAGATGCTAACGCTCCCTGTTCTTCATCTCATCGACGCTAGATGCTAACGCCCCTGTTCTTCATCTCATCGCACGCTAGATGCTAACGCTACCTGTTCTTCATCCCATCGCACGCTAGATGCTAACGCTCCCTGTTCTTCATCCCATCGACGCTAGATGCTAACGCCCTGTTCTTCATCCCATCGCACGCTAGATGCTAACGCTACCTGTTCTTCATCTCATCGACGCTAGATGCTAACGCCCCTGTTCTTCATCCCATCGCACGCTAGATGCTAACGCTCCTGTTCTTCATCTCATCGACGCTAGATGCTAACGCTACCTGTTCTTCATCTCATCAGACGCTAGATGCTAACGCTCCCTGTTCTTCATCTCATCGTGACGCTAGATGCTAACGCCCCTGTTCTTCATCCCATCGCACGCTAGATGCTAACGCTCCCTGTTCTTCATCTCATCGACGCTAGATGCTAACGCTCCTGTTCTTCATCTCATCGCACGCTAGATGCTAACGCTCCCTGTTCTTCATCCCATCGACGCTAGATGCTAACGCTCCTGTTCTTCATCCCATCGACGCTAGATGCTAACGCTCCCTGTTCTTCATCTCATCGTACGCTAGATGCTAACGCTCCCTGTTCTTCATCTCATCGTACGCTACATGCTAACGCTCCCTGTTCTTCATCTCATCGTACGCTAGATGCTAACGCTCCCTGTTCTTCATCTCATCGTACGCTAGATGCTAACGCTCCCTGTTCTTCATCCCATCGTACGCTAGATGCTAACGCTCCCTGTTCTTCATCCCATCGTACGCTAGATGCTAACGCTCCCTGTTCTTCATCCCATCGTACGCTAGATGCTAACGCTCACGGTTCTTCATCTCATCGTACGCTAGATGCTAACGTTACCTGTTCTTCATCCCATCGTACGCTAGATGCTAACGCTCACGGTTCTTCATCCCATCGTACGCTAGATGCTAACGCTCACTGTTCTTCATCTCATCGTACGCTAGATGCTAACGCTCCCTGTTCTTCATCTCATCGTACGCTAGATGCTAACGCTCCCTGTTCTTCATCCCATCGTACGCTAGATGCTAACGCTACCTGTTCTTCATCTCATCGTACGCTAGATGCTAACGCTCCCTGTTCTTCATCCCATCGTACGCTAGATGCTAACGCTCCCTGTTCTTCATCCCATCGCACGCTAGATGCTAACGCCCCTGTTCTTCATCTCATCGCACGCTAGATGCTAACGCTCCCTGTTCTTCATCTCATCGACGCTAGATGCTAACGCTCCTGTTCTTCATCCCATCGTGACGCTAGATGCTAACGCTCCTGTTCTTCATCTCATCGCACGCTAGATGCTAACGCTCCTGTTCTTCATCTCATCGTGACGCTAGATGCTAACGCTCCTGTTCTTCATCTCATCGCACGCTAGTCGCTAACGCTCCCTGTTCTTCATCTCATCGTACGCTAGATGCTAACGCTCCCTGTTCTTCATCTCATCGTACGCTAGATGCTAACGCTCCCTGTTCTTCATCTCATCGACGCTAGATGCTAACGCTCCCTGTTCTTCATCTCATCGACGCTACATGCTAACGCTCCCTGTTCTTCATCCCATCGTACGCTAGATGCTAACGCTCCCTGTTCTTCATCTCATCGTATGCTAGATGCTAACGCTCCCTGTTCTTCATCTCATCGTACGCTAGATGCTAACGCTCCCTGTTCTTCATCCCATCGTACGCTAGATGCTAACGCTCCCTGTTCTTCATCCCATCGTACGCTAGATGCTAACGCTCCCTGTTCTTCATCCCATCGTACGCTAGATGCTAACGCTACCTGTTCTTCATCCCATCGTACGCTACATGCTAACGCTACCTGTTCTTCATCCCAATGTAACGCTACATGCTAACGCTCCCTGTTCTTCATCCCATCGTACGCTAGATGCTAACGCTCCCTGTTCTTCATCTCATCGCACGCTAGATGCTAACGCTCCCTGTTCTTCATCCCATCGCACGCTAGATGCTAACGCCCCTGTTCTTCATCTCATGACGCTAGATGCTAACGCTCCCTGTTCTTCATCTCATCGACGCTAGATGCTAACGCTCCCTGTTCTTCATCTCATCGACGCTAGATGCTAACGCCCCTGTTCTTCATCTCATCGCACGCTAGATGCTAACGCCCCTGTTCTTCATCCCATCGACGCTAGATGCTAACGCTCCCTGTTCTTCATCTCATCGTGACGCTAGATGCTAACGCTCCTGTTCTTCATCTCATCGCACGCTAGATGCTAACGCTACCTGTTCTTCATCTCATCGACGCTAGATGCTAACGCCCCTGTTCTTCATCCCATCGCACGCTAGATGCTAACGCTCCTGTTCTTCATCCCATCGACGCTAGATGCTAACGCTCCCTGTTCTTCATCTCATCGTATGCTAGATGCTAACGCTACCTGTTCTTCATCCCATCGACGCTAGATGCTAACGCCCCTGTTCTTCATCCCATCGTGACGCTAGATGCTAACGCTCCCTGTTCTTCATCTCATCGACGCTAGATGCTAACGCCCCTGTTCTTCATCCCATCAGACGCTTAGATGCTAACGCCCTGTTCTTCATCTCATCGTAGACTAGATGCAAACGCTGCCTGTTCTTCATCCCATCGACGCTAGATGCTAACGCCCCTGTTCTTCATCCCATCGTACGCTAGATGCTAACGCCACCTGTTCTTCATCCCATCGTACGCTAGATGCTAACGCTCCTGTTCTTCATCTCATCGTACGCTAGATGCTAACGCTCCTGTTCTTCATCCCATCGTACGCTAGATGCTAACGCTCCTGTTCTTCATCCCATCGCACGCTAGATGCTAACGCCCCTGTTCTTCATCCCATCAGACGCTAGATGCTAACGCTCCCTGTTCTTCATCTCATCGTATGCTAGATGCTAACGCTCCCTGTTCTTCATCTCATCGATGCTAGATGCTAACGCTCCTGTTCTTCATCCCATCGTACGCTAGATGCTAACGCCCCTGTTCTTCATCTCATCGACGCTAGATGCTAACGCTCCTGTTCTTCATCCCATCGCACGCTAGATGCTAACGCCCCTGTTCTTCATCCCATCGTACGCTAGATGCTAACGCTCCTGTTCTTCATCCCATCGACGCTACATGCTAACGCTCCTGTTCTTCATCTCATCGACGCTAGATGCTAACGCCCCTGTTCTTCATCCCATCGACGCTAGATGCTAACGCCCCTGTTCTTCATCCCATCGTACGCTAGATGCTAACGCCCCTGTTCTTCATCCCATCGTACGCTAGATGCTAACGCCCCTGTTCTTCATCCCATCGACGCTAGATGCTAACGCTCCCTGTTCTTCATCCCATCGTGACGCTAGATGCTAACGCTCCTGTTCTTCATCTCATCGACGCTAGATGCTAACGCTCCTGTTCTTCATCCCATCGACGCTAGATGCTAACGCCCCTGTTCTTCATCTCATCGACGCTAGATGCTAACGCTCCTGTTCTTCATCCCATCGCACGCTACATGCTAACGCTCCCTGTTCTTCATCTCATCGACGCTAGATGCTAACGCCCCTGTTCTTCATCCCATCGACGCTACATGCTAACGCCCCTGTTCTTCATCCCATCGACGCTACATGCTAACGCTCCTGTTCTTCATCCCATCGACGCTACATGCTAACGCCCCTGTTCTTCATCTCATCGACGCTAGATGCTAACGCTCCCTGTTCTTCATCCCATCGTACGCTAGATGCTAACGCCCTGTTCTTCATCTCATCAGACGCTAGATGCTAACGCTCCCTGTTCTTCATCCCATCGCACGCTAGATGCTAACGCTCCCTGTTCTTCATCCCATCGACGCTAGATGCTAACGCTCCCTGTTCTTCATCCCATCGACGCTAGATGCTAACGCCCCTGTTCTTCATCCCATCGACGCTAGATGCTAACGCTCCCTGTTCTTCATCTCATCGCACGCTAGATGCTAACGCCTCCTGTTCTTCATCCCATCGTACGCTAGATGCTAACGCTCCCTGTTCTTCATCCCATCGTACGCTAGATGCTAACGCTCCCTGTTCTTCATCTCATCGTACGCTAGATGCTAACGCTCCCTGTTCTTCATCCCATCGTACGCTAGATGCTAACGCTCCCTGTTCTTCATCTCATCGTACGCTAGATGCTAACGCTCCCTGTTCTTCATCCCATCGTACGCTACATGCTAACGCTCCTTGTTCTTCATCTCATCGCACGCTAGATGCTAACGCTGCCTGTTCTTCATCTCATCGACGCTAGATGCTAACGCTCCTGTTCTTCTTCTCATCGTACGCTAGATGCTCACGCTCTCTGTTCTTCATCTCATCGACGCTAGATGCTAACGCTCCCTGTTCTTCATCTCATCGTACGCTAGATGCTAACGCTCCCTGTTCTTCATCTCATCGTACGCTAGATGCTAACGCTCCCTGTTCTTCATCTCATCGTACGCTAGATGCTAACGCTCCCTGTTCTTCATCCCATCGTACGCTACATGCTAACGCTCCCTGTTCTTCATCTCATCGTACGCTAGATGCTAACGCTCCCTGTTCTTCATCTCATCGTACGCTAGATGCTAACGCTCCCTGTTCTTCATCCCATCGTACGCTAGATGCTAACGCTCCCTGTTCTTCATCTCATCGTACGCTAGATGCTAACGCTCCCTGTTCTTCATCCCATCGTACGCTAGATGCTAACGCTCCCTGTTCTTCATCTCATCGTACGCTAGATGCTAACGCTCCCTGTTCTTCATCTCATCGTACGCTAGATGCTAACGCTCCCTGTTCTTCATCCCATCGTACGCTACATGCTAACGCTCCCTGTTCCTCATCCCATCGTACGCTAGATGCTAACGCTCCCTGTTCTTCATCCCATCGTACGCTACATGCTAACGCTACCTGTTCTTCATCCCATCGTACGCTACATGCTAACGCTCCCTGTTCTTCGTCCCATCGTACGCTAGATGCTAACGCTCCCTGTTCTTCATCTCATCGTACGCTAGATGCTAACGCTCCCTGTTCTTCATCCCATCGTACGCTACATGCTAACGCTCCCTGTTCTTCGTCCCATCGTACGCTAGATGCTAACGCTCACGGTTCTTCATCCCATCGTACGCTAGATGCTAACGCTCCCTGTTCTTCATCCCATCGTACGCTAGATGCTAACGCTCCCTGTTCTTCATCCCATCGTATGCTAGATGCTAACGCTCCCTGTTCTTCATCCCATCGTACGCTACATGCTAACGCTCCCTGTTCTTCGTCCCATCGTATGCTACATGCTAACGCTCCCTGTTCCTCATCCCATCGTACGCTAGATGCTAACGCTCCCTGTTCTTCATCCCATCGTACGCTACATGCTAACGCTACCTGTTCTTCATCCCATCGTACGCTAGATGCTAACGCTCCCTGTTCCTCATCCCATCGTACGCTAGATGCTAAAGCTCCCTGTTCTTCATCTCATCGTACGCTAGATGCTAACGCTCCCTGTTCTTCATCTCATCGTACGCTAGATGCTAACGCTCCCTGTTCTTCATCCCATCGTCGCTAGATGCTAACGCTCCCTGTTCTTCATCTCATCGTACGCTAGATGCTAACGCTCCCTGTTCCTCATCCCATCGTACGCTAGATGCTAACGCTCCCTGTTCCTCATCCCATCGTACGCTACATGCTAACGCTCCCGGCAGCCTATGCTCGTCACTGTGAAGCCACCTCCTACAGACAGCAGCTGTGGGAGTCTCTCCGCTCTGACAGGATGGAGTCGTCCTTGTCGGGCTGTCGTTGTGAAGAGGAGTGAAGACAGAGGGACAGATGGACTCCCCGGGGAGCCGTGGGTACGTACCGGGGAAGGTAGGGTGGCTCTGCCCAAGGGAAGGGAGGGGGACATGCTGCAGAGCCAACTGGTGAAGCTTGGTCAACTGCAGGGTAGGAAGGAAGTTAGAGCTAACCAATCAAACTGGATTATCATCCGAGGAGCGGACACAGAGCTGAAGAGAGCTCATGAACGCCACATCTCTACGGAGCTATCGCTGATCATGATCTTCACTTTCATTTCAATTAATGCATGCTGCTACAACAACAACAACAACAACAACGTGTTAGCGTTAGTCATGTCAACAGATCAGGGTTATTGGATTTCATCTTTGCAGAGTGGGGCACACAGAGGGTGGAGCGGTGGCGTGGGAGGAGAGGTCAGGGTCAAGGTCGGCAGCTCAGAAGGCCATACTCACATCCTGGTGAGCGAACGCATACCGGCCTGGGATGGAGAAGGCCTGGAGGAGAGAGGAGCGTGTTGGGAACGTCAAACTTGAAATGTGAATGTGTCACAGAGGACATGGTGTGGAACTCGAGTGCTTTTCGGAAAATCCATTCTCTTCCACTTTTCCAGAGCTGTAATGTGTATGGATTTGATGGAATTTCATCTAAATGTCATCTGCTGCCCCCCCCGCCCTCCTCCCTCCTCCCTCTCTTACCACGATGGCCAGAAATCCAATAACATGAGCAGATGTGTGATAGGTCAGAGCACACCGAGCCCACATCAGGAGCCACGAGCTGCAGTCACGCTTCATGTCGCTCATATTTCTGACACGGTACTCGTGATCATTACCTCATCTCAGCCCAGAGAGACCGGATGAAGAGCTTCCGACACTCACGTGTCCCTCTAGTGGTACGATGCGTTCAATGATCAGCGTGACTGAGCTCCCAATTCAATTGTTGTGCTTTTAACCTTTAAAAGCCGTTAAACGACTCCCACATTACTCACTTGTGCCGGGTGCTGCGGCGCCATCATGGCATGGGCTCCAGCTCCGAGGCTCTTGGGCCGGTAGGGAATCGTGGCTCCTTTAGGTGGCGACTAGAGACACAGACAGACCAGAACTCATCCACAGCTACAGGAGAGAGAGCTTCATATGGCGCTTTTCTAAATCGCCTGCTGAATATTTGTATTCCCTTTTCATGGGTAGAGACATGAGACCTTGGACCAAAACAAGTTCTGATCCAACTGTGAATAGAACAGAACGTGTGGAGTTGGAGGACATTTCCATTTGAATGCTAAACTTCAGAAAAACTAATATAACCTATCGCTTCAGCTTATATTAAAAAGTGAGAGGTACTCCAGTCACTCCCATCCCCCCTTGCAGGGCCAGCGGTATGTCAAGAACAGAAATGATGATTTGATTTGGTGTAAAGGAGGCCTGACCCTCCTCTGACGGGAGGGCTGCAGGTATCATTATCTAATAAAAGAAACGATATATTGAGCATCTTCTCGTGAGGCCACTCCGACCTGGACGCAAAGCTTTTATCCTGGTGTAAAACATATTCAATATCCGTATTGATAGCTCCCTCAGGGTGGATCATCTCTCTGGCTTACCTCCAGCATGACGGCACAGATGTGCCGCACACACTGAGTGATGGCCTGCGGCGTGCCGGAGATGGTGACGGCCCTCTCCGTGGAGTCCGGCAGCATGTCTCCTGCCACCTGAACCTGAGCGCCCGTGGTCTTCACAACAGAGGAAACAAATGTCCTATTTATTGCTGAGAAGAGAGCAGCATCACCCAAACGCTGAAACACTGCTTTCAAGCACCCGCAAATTACCCAGAAACCATTTTGGGCATGCAGGGAGCAGCTGCACGCCAAATAGCAATGTGGGCTCCAGTATTTGAAGAGGCGGCGCACAAATATTGTCCATTCAGAACGAGCGTTCACCATCCGCTGATCTTTACAGGCGTAATCACAGGGATTCTCAGCAGCAGCAGATGGGGAGCACAATTAATAGGAATACACACGTTTTAATGCTGGAGTGCTTGATGCTGGAGGTGTGGAAGCAGCCGGGAGGAAGCTGGGAAACAACTTCCTGTTAGGGAGGAAGAACCCACCTCTCGGATCTCTTTAATCTTGGAGCCTCCTTTGCCGATCAGCGAGCCGCACTGGCTCCCCGGGAACACCAGGCGGAGGGTCACGGGCGGCTTGCTGGTCACGGGGCTGTTGGTCATCGCTGCAGTGACATCCTGAGGGGGGGGGGGGGGGGGGCAAAGACACCTTTACAGCGACCGCCTGGAGAACCTCCGTTTTATTCAAAATGTGCATTCACTGGAGGGCTTCGCACTCCAGACCAAAATATCTCAAGAATCCCTCTTAAAGTCTGGCGTTCAACGGAATCTCAATGAAGACCCGTGAGTTTGTTCACCTCCTCGAACTTGTGCGCGATCAGGGAGAAGGCCTTGAAGATGCCCTCCGTCGGGCCGGTGATGGTGACGATCCTCTCGGGACACGACCCCTCCGAGATGTTGATACGGGCGCCGCTCTGAAAAACACATAATCCACAATTATTATTACCTTCGCATTGAAGATGCGGAAGGTTATGTTTTGATCGCAGTGTATTTATTTATTTGTTTATTTGTATGCGTGTTCCTCGCATAACACAAAAAAGTATTAAACCGAATCGCATGGAATTTGGTGGGATGATTGGTTATTATCCGGGGACCATTTGATTAGATTTTGGGATTGATCGGGTCAAAGGTCAAGGTCATGAAAAGTTCAAAATCTTCTTTTTACCATAGTGCGGTCAATTTTTAGCCAATTGGCAACTAATGCCAACATGTTCATAATTCAATGCCCAATCTTGTGATATGCGAAGGTATGTGCTCTACCAAGTGCCCATTCTAGTTACTATTGCTTCAATTTGTAGTAATCGGTGTTCCAGAAGACGTGATGTTCCCGTGATGGGCTGCTCACCTCCTCCCTCATGCTCTTCACTGTTTCTCCTTTCTGGTGTCATGGAGGAGAAGACACAACAGTGGACTTGATTAGTTTGATGAACAGAAGAAAAGAATCAGAAATGAATCTGATGGATTATAACAATAGATCATATCTACCTTCCCGATGATGCTGCCGACTTCCTGTGAATGAAAAGACAAAAACACTCAATATGTTCTCTTTAGACACATTTAGAGCAGTATGTAATTAACAACAATGCATTCTGTTGGTATATGACGACATGATTGGACCTGTTTCCACTTCTCTCACCTTTCCGTGCATCAGCAGCCTCAGCGTCAGCGTGACGTTCAGACCTTCTGACGACATTTCCTCCAGGTCGGACATCGTGTTTCCTTGAACCGTCTTTAATGTGAAGCTTCTGCAACCAGAGACAACAAGCGAGCGCTCAGACGCTGTGCATCACTGAAGAGCTCAGGGGCTTCAGGTGGCCCGGTCCATTTTCTGTTTCAATAAAGAGGAAATCTAAGGGATCCTAATTTCATGATGAAGTCTAACTGTGTTGAGAGTATTGAGTGTTAGCCGAGCTCCCGGAGCGCTAACGGCTTGCCCTCCTCTTTATTACTGACAACCTGCTGCAGGAAATGTGAAAAGTTTCATTTCCTGTGCTCAGGATTTCTCTGGGGAAGAGCAGCTAGCCACAGCTGCAAAGCTGCAGCAGCTTCACCGCATGCTATCAGCTAGCAGCAGCTTCACCGCATGCTACCAGCTAGCAGCAGCTTCACTGTGTGCTACCAGCTAGCAGCAGCTTCACCGCGTGCTATCAGCTAGCAGCAGCTTCACTGTGTGCTATCAGCTAGCAGCAGCTTCACCGCGTGCTATCAGCTAGCAGCAGCTTCACTGTGTGCTACCAGCTAGCAGCAGCTTCACCGCGTGCTATCAGCTAGCAGCAGCTTCACTGTGTGCTACCAGCTAGCAGCTTCACCGCGTGCTAGCAGCAGCTTCACTGTACGCCTAGAGGCCTATATGTTTATATATATCTTCACATGGGACCACATCTTTAGTTCCGGCTAAAACAAGTTGTGTCTCTCCGCATGAGATGAGAAACAAAGGAACTCTGGGCTGTGGCGGCCTGAGGACCGAGTGATGTGTGACCGGTGAGTCGCTTAATATCACAACAATGTCGGCTCTGTTGTGGCCGCGGATCCAATCTGTTGAAGGAAGGGAAGCTTATTGCACCTGAGCTGACACAGAGAGACCAAGGTCACCATGGAATGCTTTAGACATTTCCCTTGAACACTGGGCTTTGGGAAGCTCAGTGTTTGAGAGACATTGTGCACAAAGAATGAAGAGCTCAGAGGTAATAAACTGGATAAGGTCAATGGGGAATGTTCATATGCACTGTGTACGTGTGTTTCACATGTGGAGCGTCCTCTCAAACCTCTCATTGTAAATGATCCAGGGTCCTTTCTGAGGCCTTGATGAAGAGGAGGGAACATGCCTGCACACGCGTGGTGTTCCAGTTCATCCAGTGAGATTCAATCCTCCACTAACAGAGTTCACTACGACCTTTTGGGGAAACACGCGGATACGTTCTTAGATTCATGCAGAAATGAGAGGATCGATACCACTCGCATGTCTGAGCCGTAAATGTTGAGCTGTTTGCGTAGCTTAGCATAAAGACTGGAAACAAGCCAACAGCAAAGACTCGTGGAAGTTAAAGCTAAGATATCATCTGGCACATTCTTATTGTGTTTACACTTTATACGTCATCCATAAACGGACGACACAAACATGATGGAATGTGTTAACTAGTGAGCTTTAGAGAGGCTGTTTCCAGTCTTTGTGCTAAGCTAAGCTAAGCGGCTGCTGCCTTAGCTTCATATTGAAGTGGTGTCGACCTGCTCGTCTAACGCTCTGCAAGGATGCGGACACAAACCAGTTAATACAGAACTCTGTGTCGCCAGAAAAGACCAGAAATGAGAGTTTGACTCACTAACCGAGGAAAGCACAATGTGGAAATATCAGTAACTAACTAGTTAATAAGATTCAGGATTTGATATTGTTCCGGTGTGAGCTGAAGGACGATCATGAATAAACTGCCTGTAACATCACTCTCAGCCATTCTTCCCGCCGTGTGTCACTGTGAAGTGAATACATCAAATAAACAGCACCATCTCGTCTAATCCTATAGGCCGGGATTTGTTTAGTTAATGCTAAGACCCCTTTGACCCATTTCTGTCACCTCGAGCCCGTCAGCGCCAACTCAAGACTTAGAGACGCAGCAGCACCCTAGAGTATAATGATAAAACATCGACAGAGCCTCGAGAATAATAATAGAACATCAGATCCCACAGCACTGCAGGCAGAAATGAGCTTCACACAATAAGTTACCAATAAATAAGCAGGGCATTAATCCTTCAGGGAAATGCAGAACAAAGTCTAAGTGGATTACTTCACGGGTTGCATGTCCAGATTTGAGGGTAAAACAAAACAAAGCAAATTTTTTTCATTCTGAAGATTCAAATGATTGTATTTTATGATATTATTACGGAATAGTGCAGTGTAGGGAGCAAAGCTCCTAAAATAAACAATTAGTCATAAACAATGCTCCATGAAATAAGGTATTCAATTACATATCTTTGTCATAATGGAAGTAAGACAGAACTAATCACTCCTTAAGTATCTCAAGTCACATTCTATTTCTAACGAACACACACCAGAGCGTGAGCCCGCGGCGTGGCATTCCTCCCTCAACACAAAGGCTCCTCAGAGCCGAAGCTCTAATGTGACGATCCATCTCACCCAAACTATCCCCGCCGTCACCAAAGCAACGAAATGCATTTACAACCCAGCAGAGCGCCCAAGAACCACGAATCAGCTAATGGGAGTCAGGAGACGCTCATTCTGAGCTCCCAGTTCGGGAACAACAGAAAGACCCTTAAAGTTATAACTCTGCATCTGGTTGGCTCGTCGCCGCCTCTCTTACCCGGAGACACGGAGCTGAGACGGGGTCTGAAGCACTGACCTTGTACCCGAGGTTCCTCCTCTGTGTCTCTGTACCTCCTCGACGGGCGGCCTTCAGTCTGCTGTCTGTGTGCAGTGTCTGCTCCCTTTGTTGTGAGAGGTCCAGCGAGTGGACAGATGGTTCCCTGTCCCTCAGACCGGCTGCAGCTATTAGTCCCTCAGCTTAGCCCAAGATAAGCCCCTACGCAGGGCAAGTGAACCCGCATCTCCTACCTAATTCTCCCTGTCACCGCCACCAGAGAGGCGCTCCTCCTCACGGAGATCCACGCGCTGAAGGTCTTGAGGGTCCTGAGGGTCCTGAGGGCCAAGAGGCTCCTCAGCTGGACTCAGATCTACAGCTGCGACCCTCCGCTCGAGCCTTTTCCGGTCGTCTGAAGCCACATCGAGGCTGAAGAGAGGCTTTGTTGGCGCTGGAGCTCTGAGACGAGCGGCGCTGCAGGACTGCTGGGTTCCTCGTGAGGCTGAGACCTTCCTGCAGGCACCGGGCCGGATTCCCTCTAAAAATAAGTCACGATGAAATCGCTGCTTTGCACAAGGAGCCCACTAATTGAGGGCCGGGGAGGACAATGTGGCGTTTGAGGTATTTAGTGATGTTAAGCACAATGTCTTCACGGGGCGCTTCTCCTCCCCTCCCCCACCCGAGTCCTTCTGCCCTGTAATGAGGCCACGCTCCACAATGCAGCCGGCACATGAAAAACATGCATTCAGCTGAGTTCAAATTGTGAAGGAAACAAATCAGTGAAGCATAAGTGGCATATTTAATTATACTCAGTGCGTTGCACGGGGACAATGATGCTGCTGTGAGCCTCCTGGCGTCTGTCGGCTCACTTCTACTCCTTTAGTTGTGATGAAGAGGAGTCAACGTCCTCAAGAGAACACAGGGATGAACTCAGCCCTGTAGAGCCGCGGTGCGCTGCCACTCTTCTCTTTTTAAGAGACTTCTTTCAGGCGGCGGCTCGGTGGAGTTACGATGAGAGGTCAAGCAAAGATCAATAAGAGTCCAGAGGAATATCACATGGTCGCCGGTGTGTTTCTGCTTCCAGGCTGAAGCACCACGCAGCTGTCAAGGGCGTTTACGTCTCTCCTCTCGGAGGCCGTGAGATGATCGGGCATTTCATGCCAATCACTTGTGACTAATTCCTCTCCTCCGTGTGTGTCAATGAGATGAAGGAGTCGGGGATTATGAATGAAGGGATCGCTGTGAGAGACGTGTTGGTGCTCAGTTACTGACAACAGAGAGGATATCAAATAAAGAAGAGATGGACATGAAAAGGGAGGCAGAGCTGCAGTAGGTTTACATGGAGGACCAATATCAGATAAACGTGATTATTTCATCGTTATTAGACACTGCAGGTAACCTGGAAGTAATCACGCTGGAAGGATATGCAGCAATAATGTGTTTTTATTCTGATTTGAATGCCACACGTTGGACAAATGTATTCCTGTATAGCAGTGTGTGTTGATAAGATAAGAGTCAGGGGTCATATTTAATGTAATTACTGAGACTTACTGGTGTGTTATATTACAAGCTGTAGACAGCAGCACAATTTACATGATTAGAATAAAGTGAACTCAAGATGAAGTCATCTTAGGAAGTAAGAGTTTAGCCTTCATTTCTTGATTTCTTGGTTTTGAGACCATAAAGATCAATACAAGAGGGGAAATACATAAAGGATGCATATAACACGACATGGTTCTTTTAGTTATGACACAACCTTTTCAAGCCTAACATAAAAATCCAATATACTGTATATATATATATATTGGATTCTGTCTGTGTGCATATGATATATTTTCCTAAAGTTTCATGTAAGTATCTTATCATAAGGGGACACATATTCAAAATGATGGAACATTGCATGTATAAAATGTATTTTCTGTGCATGTATTGTATTATCTTTATGCTTTGGAGTACATAAAGAAGTTGATGTTCCCTGTGTGGTTGAAGCATTGCAGCTCACACTGGATGCTTTGTCTCTTCAAACACTCTGAACACTGGAAACTGAGTTTGACCCCATTAAAAAACCTCATGACCACGATTCATGTTGAGCATGTGAGGAGATGTCTTCATGTTCATCATACATAGTCAATATATAAATACACATATATATATCTACATATATATGTATATATACATGTAACATGTTAATCAATATATAAATGGTCATATATAAACGTATAAAGTGCATGTTATGACATATTACTTTATTATAACGTCACCATCATGTGATCTGTTGAGTTATAATATATTACTTTATTTTAATATATTACTTTATTAAGATATGTTACTTTATTATGATGTTACTTTATTATAACACCACTGCTATGTGATCTGTTGAGTTATAATATATTACTTTATTATAATATATTACCGTATTATAATATATACTTTATTATAATATATTACTTTATTATAGTCTTACTTTATTATGATATATGACTTTATTATAATATTACTTTATTATATTACTTTTTTATAATATATTACTTTTTTATAATATATTACTTTATTATGATGTTACTTTATTATGATATATTACTTTATTATAATATATTACTTTATTATAACACCACTGCCATGTGATCTGTTGAGTATATTTATGATGACGTCACACCATCATGTCACCTGTGGAGCCTCTTGTGTGTTCTTCTTTATCAGTTGTGTCACAAGCTTGTCACGTGATACAGAGTAAAATTCCTGTTTCTCTACCAACTACACGAGTCACGTGACCTCACCATGGGCTCGCGACGGTTTGAAAGGGAGGACCTTAGACTGTCTTAACACAGTCAGTGAGCGAGTGAGTCAGTCTGTCAGTGTGTGAGTGTGTCAGTGTGTGAGTCTGTCAGTGTGTGAGTCTGTCTGTCGGTCTGTCTGTCTGTCTTCCTGTCTGTCTGCCTGTCTGCCTGTCTGCCTGTCTGTCTGTCGGTCCCTCGTCTCTGTGACCGGGAGCTCGATGGACTTCCAGTCGCTGTGCTCGTTCGCGTCGTTCCGGTCCTCGTGGAGCCGCTACGGCTACGAGGGGGACCTGCAGGCCGAGGTGGAGCAGCAGTTCACCCGGCTGAAAGGTACGGCGCATGCGCACTGAGGAGGCGAGGGGCGCTGGTTTGACAGCTGACACACATGCACACACACAACGCAACCACACACATGCATACACATGCACACACAGACAAACATGGACACACATTCAATTCAATTCAGTTTATTTGTATAGCCCAATTTCACAAATTTGTCTCGGAGTGCTTTACAATCTGTACACATAGACATCCCTGACCTTTGACCTCACATCGGATCAGGAAAAACTCCCAAATAACCCTTCAGGGGGAAAAAAGGTCAGAACCCTTGAGGAGAGAACAGAGGAGGATCCCTCTCCAGGATGGACAGAACAATAGATGTCATGTGACCAGAAGGACAGATTAGAGTTAAAATACATTCAATGAATGTGACAGAGTGTATGAATAGTTCATAGTCGGCATATTCCACGATGGAGACCTCCACGATCCATCAGATGGAGGTAGAGAGGAGGAGTGGGCGGAGTCTCAACAGTGGGCGGAGTCTCAACAGGACAGTGGCGTAGTCAGGAGCAGGAATTCCACGACCCAGACCTCGATGATCCATCAGCAGATAGGATCTATGTCGTCTCATAGGGTCCGATGACCCCATGAGACGTGAAGTCACAAGGACTCCGGGGAGAAAGCAGAGTTAGTAACGTGTGATGGAGAGATGAAAATTCATCCTTAAGGAGAGAAAAAAGAGGAGATAGGTACTCAGTGCATCCTAAACGTCCCCCGGCAGCTATAAGCCTATAGCAGCATATCAATACACACATACACACACATACACGTGTACACATACACACACATACACACACACATGCACGCACATACACACACCCACACACACATACACGTGTACACATACACACACACACACTCTCTCTCTCTCTCTCTGTGAACAGGAGTCACGTATCTGGACCATGCCGGGACGACCCTGTTCCCGGAGTCTCTGGTGACGGCCTTCGCCCTGGACGTCTCCAGGAACCTGTACGGTGAGTCCTGAGGCGTGACCGATGTGGTCCGTGTTCACCGTGACGCTCCCTAAGCTTCCAGTCGTGTGACCACCAGGAAACCCTCACAGCCACCACCCCAGCAGCCGGCTGACCCAGGACACGGTGGACCGGGTCCGGTTCAGGTAAAGCCGCGTCGGGCCGGCGGTCTCCCGGCCGAGGCGGGTCTCTAAGAGACGTCCTCTCCTTAGGGTGCTGCAGCACTTCAACGCGCCCCCCGACGAGTACTCTGTGATCTTCACCTCCGGGTGCACGGCGGCGCTCAGACTGGTGGCGGAGAGCTTCCCCTGGAGGCCGGCGGCGGAGGGCGAGGTGGGGAGCGTCTTCGGCCACCTGACCGACAGCCACACCTCCGTGGTCGGCATCAGGGGGCCGGCGTGCGGCCGCGGCGCGGTCGTCCTGCCCGTCTCCCCGCAGGAAGTGGAGGGCCGGGCGCGGCGGCCCGCGGGAGGCGCCGGCCGGACGCCGCACCTCTTCAGCTACCCGGCGCAGAGCAACTTCTCGGGCAGGAAGTACCCCCTCGGCTTCGTGAGAGGCATCCAGGCGCGGCGCCTCTACCCGGCGTGCGACCACGCGGGCCGCTGGCTGGTGCTGCTGGACGCCGCCTGTCACGTCGGCTGCTCCCCTCTGGACCTGCGGGACTGCCCGGCCGACTTCGTGCCCGTCTCCTTCCACAAGATGTTCGGCTTCCCCACCGGTCTGGGGGCGCTGCTGGTCCGGAACGACGCGGCGGCCATACTCACCAAGTCTTACTTCGGGGGAGGCACGGCGGCGGCGTACCTGTCCGGGGAGGATTACTACGTGCCGGCAGCCAGCGTCTCTGACAGGTAGAGCGGCCCGGTGCCCTCCGAGAGGTTCTGGAGGTTCTGGAGGTTCTGGAGCCGCTCCTCTGTGTTCTGAGCTCTGGTTCTTTCTCCCCGACACAAGATTTGAAGACGGCACCGTTTCCTTCTTGGACGTCATCGCTGTGAATCACGGCTTTGAAGCTCTTCACCGGATCACCGGTACCAGAACCACACTAATCGCAGAATAATAACACATGCAAGGTATGCATGCATTAATACATCCAAATTATGCATGTATTATGATATGCATAGTATGCATGTCATAATACATATGACATGCATAACTTGGATGTATTAGTACGTGCATAACATGCATGTATTATAACATGCATAATGTGCATGCATAACTCGCATGTATTATGACATGTATTAACGTGCCGGTCCTCCCGTGGTGCCTTCAGGGGGCATGCACAACATCCAGCAGCACACGTTCGGCTTGGCGCGCTTCACTTACATGCTGCTGTCGGCCCTTTGCCATGGCAACGGGCGCCCGGCGGCTCAGATGTACACAGAAGGCCGGTTTGAGAGTCCGAGCACACAGGGCGCGATCCTTAACTTCAACCTCCAGGACTCCGCTGGGCAGATAATTGGCTATTCTCAGGTGCAGTCAATACTTTGGGGTTTTGCAACAGTTTAATTACCACATGTTTTATGCATGGGCCAATTAAAAGAGCTCCTTGTTCCTCCTCAGGTGGACAGGATGGCCGCGCTGTACGATATCCATGTGCGCACCGGCTGCTTCTGCAACACCGGCGCCTGTCAGGCCTTCCTGGGGATCACCAATCAGCAGATGCGGAGAAACCTGCAGGTGAGAGAAGCAGGAACAGGAAACGTGTCCGGCTGCTGAGACGGCTCCTTGGGAGGGCAACGGTTGTTTCTCCTTCTCCAGGCCGGACACGTCTGCGGAGACGGCATCGACCTGGTGGACGGCCGGCCGACCGGATCGGTGCGCGTGTCCTTCGGCTACATGTCCACGTTCCAAGACTGTCAGAAGTTCCTGAGCTTCGTGGCCGAGTGCTTCGTGGAGAAGCCGGTCACGGTGGACCGGGCGAGGCTTGAGCGGCTCGGAGGCGACCGCGAAGAGCCTCACGAGGACGCCGCTCCCCGAGGGACAGGAGACGAGGGGGCGGGGCCTGCGGAAGCATCGCCCAGGGGAGTTGGACGCAGAGACTCAAGCGGCCACAAGGAGGCGTACACTCTCACCAACATCTACATCTACCCCGTCAAATCATGCGCCGCCTACGAGGTTCGAGGACGACCCGCGCCACGACGCTCTGGCCCGTCTCCCTGGTTCTGACTCTGTCCTCCACGCAGGTCCAGGATTGGCCGGTGGGCCCGCTGGGCCTGCTGCACGACCGCGGCTGGATGGTGGTGAATGGAAACGGCGTGTGCCTGAGCCAGAAGAGAGAGACGCGTCTGTGCCTCGTTCGCCCACGAGTCCTCCTGACCTCCAACGAGCTGCTGCTGCAGGCACCAGGTCAGCTGGAGGGACACACACACACATGCACACATCCACACATACACACATACACACACACACATGCACACACACACACACACACATGCACACATACAGACACATACACACACATACACACACACACACACACACATTGATTGATTGATTGATTGATATATTTATTTGTCGTTTGCCAGAGTACAGGTACAAAAGCATCGAAATTACAAGAAAGGGTGGATGAAAGATTACAGCATAACATGAGGGAAGAAGGCGAGAAAAAACACCAACCCCCCGACTATGCCCCGAGAGGGGGTACAGTGTGGGAGCAGGAAAAAAACACCTTAGCACATAAGCACATACATTTTAGACATGACTTGCAACGAGTAGGAAGGGGAGGGGAGGTAATCCAACAACTGGGTGATCTAAGCCCATCCATTGGGGGCAGAAGGTAACCAGCACCGACAAGCAGCCAGCCGGTCCGGCGCCAACATAGCAGCGCCAGCCACAGCCCCGTCCGGTCCCACTGGGGGTGAAAAGCAGGCGAAGGCGTGGGATGGGGGGAGGGGGGTAGTGAATGCAATCAGTATTATTGAAAGTTCGTGTGTGCGTGTTCTGGTATGTCGTCCTCCCCCAGGCCACAACAGACAGAGTTCTCAGTCCGCAAGATGGTCGTTGCCATGGAGATAGCCTTGAAAGGTCCTGGGAGAAAACAACCACAGGTGTCTGTGGATAGGGGGAAGGGAATGAGAGAGGTTCTCACTTCAGCGATCTTCAGGGGAGTTGTTGTTCCAGTAACGGCCTTGGCCAAGGCACCGTTCTGGTTGAGGGAGCCGAAAGCAGATAAGATTGGGATTGTTTGGTCTGCCAGCAGCTACATCCAATTTGCGCACCTGCTATTCCACCACTTTCCTCCCATTTTTCAAATCGATCCAATTTCGTCGGGCAGCCTTAGGGGGCTTTTAACGGCTGTCACCGTTTCCTTAATTTTCCGATAAACCAGGGCAACGCCAAATCCAAACAGCAGAAATCCTGTAATCATAGTTCCGAATAGGTAGATGTCTTCTACGTCCTCCACGGAAAGGGCTGCTAGGCACACGACACGTCCATCGTGTAACCAGCTGCAACGTCCCGGCAGGACGGGCAGGTTCCCCCAAACCCAAGCTTCTCGTCGAGAAGACGGTGTCAATTGCGTTGAGAGACCAGTTGATCAGATGATCAGTTGATCGGTCCATGGTTTTTAGTTCGAAGAGCGATGAGGAGAGAGTCTCTCAAGTATAAAACAAGACAAGACATGACGAGAGAAGCCAAGCAGGGAAGGGAAGATCATGGGGAGGAGAGGGAGAGAAAATGCGACCGCCTCCGAAGAGAGCCAAGAGAGTGTATGCACACACATACACACATACAGACACATACACACACATACACACACACACATACAGACACATACACACACATGACACACATGCACACATACAGACACATACACACACATACACACATGCACACATACAGACACACACACATGCACACATACAGACACACAGACACACACACACATACATACATGCACACATACACACACACACATACATGCACACATACACACATACACACACACATACACACACACACATGCACACACACACATACAGACACATACACACACATACACACACACACATACACACACATACACACATACACACACATACACACATACACACATACACACACACACATACACACACATACACACATACACATGCACACATACAGACACATACACA
The DNA here is from genome assembly GCF_029220125.1 of Pseudoliparis swirei. Taxonomy (NCBI): domain Eukaryota; kingdom Metazoa; phylum Chordata; class Actinopteri; order Perciformes; family Liparidae; genus Pseudoliparis; species Pseudoliparis swirei. Next base: position 1,088,326 of record NC_079404.1, on the reverse strand, counting down.
CATACACACACACACATGCACACATACAGACACATACACACACACACACACACACATGACACACATGCACACATACAGACACATACACATGACACACATGCACACATACAGACACACAGACACATACACACATACACACATACACACATACACACACATACACACACATACACACACATACACACATACATATACATACACACACATACACATACACACATACACACACACACACACACACACACACACACACATGCACACATACACACACACACACATACACACACACATACACACACACACATACACACACACACACACACACACATACACACATACACACACATACACACACACACACACACACACACACACATACACACACATACACACACACACACACACACACACACACACACACACACACACACACACACACATACACACATACACACACATACACACACATACACACACACACACATGCACACATACAGACACATACACACACATACACACACACATGCACACACATACACACATACAGACACATACACACACACAGACACATACACACACATACACATGCACAGGGGTGCACATAACTTTTTCCGTGAGTTACTCAGATGAGTACCGGGAGATGGTGTTTGGTACTCACTTCATATGTAGCGTCAGCTTTTGTGTGTGTGTGTGTGGGGGGGGGGTGCAAGTGACTTTTTTTCGATCCGATGTGCCATCGGAGCTCTGCGGCGCGCGAGACGGAGAGCCGAGAAGAGTTAACGCGACACGTAGAGACAGAATGACAGACAACATCAGACCGGTCAGTACGCAAAGGAGCGAAGGAACAAAGTGGCGTTACGCATTGGGGATTATTTTCGTCCATGCGTACCTGCGTACCAGTTATGTGCACCCCTGCACATGCACACACATACACATGCACACACATGCACACACACATACATACACACACACATGCACATGCATGCACACACACAAACTGCTGAACACAAACACGTGTTAGTCTGAGGTTCTGTCGCAGCTCGTTGTTTTAGTGTGTGTGTTCTCAGGTTTAGTGTGTGTGTGTCCTCAGGTTTAGTGTGTGTGTGTCCTCAGGTTTAGTGTGTGTGTGTCCTCAGGTTTAGTGTGTGTGTTCTCAAGTTTAGTGTGTGTGTTCTCAGGTTTAGTGTGTGTGTGTTCTCAAGTTTAGTGTGTGTGTTCTCAGGTTTAGTGTGTGTGTGTCCTCAGGTTTAGTGTGTGTGTGTCCTCAGGTTTAGTGTGTGTGTTCTCAGGTTTAGTGTGTGTGTTCTCAGGTTTAGTGTGTGTGTGTTCTCAGGTTTAGTGTGTGTGTTCTCAGGTTTAGTGTGTGTGTGTCCTCAGGTTTAGTGTGTGTGTCCTCAGGTTTAGTGTGTGTGTTCTCAGGTTTAGTGTGTGTGTTCTCAGGTTTAGTGTGTGTGTGTTCTCAGGTTTAGTGTGTGTGTGTCCTCAGGTTTAGTGTGTGTGTTCTCAGGTTTAGTGTGTGTGTGTCCTCAGGTTTAGTGTGTGTGTGTCCTCAGGTTTAGTGTGTGTGTGTCCTCAGGTTTAGTGTGTGTGTTCTCAGGTTTAGTGTGTGTGTGTCCTCAGTGTGTGTGTGTCCTCAGGCTGTGTGTGTGTCCTCAGGCTGTGTGCGTGTCCTCAGGGTGTGTGTGTGTCCTCAGGGTGTGTGTGTGTCCTCAGGTGTGTGTGTGTCCTCAGGCTGTGTGTGTGTCCTCAGGCTGTGTGTGTGTGTCCTCAGGCTGTGTGTGTGTCCTCAGGCATGGAGACCCTCAGCCCCTGTGTGTCCAGATACTCGGCAGCGTTTAGTGTGTGTGTTTCAGGTTTAGTGTGTGATGTTGAAACACCTGCAGGGTTAGTGTGCCCTCTCTGTGCCTCCCTTCTCTGTGGCCCCGCTCCGCCCCCCGCTGTGTGGCCCCGCCCCCCTCGATGTGGCCCCGCCCCGCCCCCCTCGCTGTGGCCCCGCCCCACCTCCCTCTCTGTGGCCCCGCCCCACCTCCCTCCCTGTGGCCCCGCTCCGCCCCCCTCTCTGTGGTCCCGCCCGCCCCCTCAATGTGGCCCCGCCCCCCCCTCTCTGTGGCCCCGCCCCACCCTCTCTGTGGTCCAGCCCCACCCCTCTCTGTGGCCCCGCCCCACCCCCCTCCCTGTGGCCCCGCTCCGCCCCTCTCTGTGGTCCCGCCCGCCCCCTCGCTGTGGCCCCGCCCCCCCCTCTGTGGTCCCGCCCCCCTCGCTGTGGCCCTGCCCCTCTCTGTGGTCCCTTACCCCGCCCCCTCTCTGTGGTCCCGCCCCGCCCCCCTCGCTGTGGCCCTGCCCTCTATGTGGTCCCGCCCCCCCCCCCTCTCTGTGGTCCCGCCCGCCCCTCCTGTGGCCCTGCCCCCTCGCTGTGGCCCCGCCCCCCTCTCTGTGGTCCCGCCCCACCCCGCCTCCCTCGCAGCATCCGACTGTAGATGTCCCCGCTGAGCCTCCAGACCATAATACTCCTCTCCTCCCCCCAGGGTGCAGGCGGTCGACTGTGGGGCCGAGGCCGCCTCGTGGCTCTCTCACTTCCTCGGACAGCCGTGCCGCCTGATGAGACAAAGTCCCGATTCCAGCCGCGACATGAAGAAGAGGCCGAGCGGCGGTACCCACCCACCGCACCTCTTTTTATTCCTCTGCGCTCCACATCCCATAATCACACAACCTGCTCGTGCACCTGCTGTGGCCGTGTGTTCAGCTGGCTACTTGGATCAAAACAAACACAAGTTTATCACGTCACATGTGTATGCGTCATCAATAGCCCGATGGCATCCACTGCACTGCCTTCAGAGGAGTCAGGCGTGAGGTGTAGGAGGAGCGATGATGAGCTCTTATCTGGGGCTGCCGCCTCAGATTCATCCGGTTCAGTCTGAAGGAGCTCTGTCATGTCTGGGGTGTTACAGCGATGATGTCTGAGCGCAGAAAGCCTGCGCTACGATCTGGGAGACGTGGGTATTAATCAGCCGGGGAGGATCTGACACAGGCATCCTACCCAGTTGCATTATGGGAGCTTTTCTGGAGCCAAGGAATAGAAATTATATATTTATATATAGGAATAGAAATTAGGATATATATACATATATATATATATATATATACATATATATATTATGTATATATATATTTTATATATATATACTTATATATAGGAATAGAAATTAGGATATATATGTATATATATTATATATATATTTTTTTTATATATATGTATATATATATTTATATATATATGTATATATGTATATGTATATTTTGCATATATTTATATATGTATATATACATATATATATGTATATATACATATTTATATATATATATATATATCTATATATTTATATATCGATATATATATTATATATATATTGCCTTTTGCTGCAGAGATTCTGTTCAGTCTTATTTGATAAATCTGCCTCTGCTTTTTGTTATTAATTCATTTTTATCTGTTTCCTTCGTTCACTGGACAATTCCCACTTTTAAATCTATTAACAACTTCTCAATAGAATCCCATCACGATGTGTTGCTGTTTGAAGAGTGTTATCACGAGGTCGGTGGAGCAGCTGTGAGGAGCTCCGGATCGTATCACAGTCACAGTCGGCAGATGGACTTTTCACGGTTGTCATTGAATTGCAGATGTTAAGATTTACATTTTCACAGCGTTTCAAGGGCATCGTGTCGCCTTCACAGTTGAGATGTATGTTATTAGGCAGATGTATGTGTCTGTGTGAAGCTACACTCGTAGGGATGGAACGTTTATCAAAAATGCCAGAATTGAATTGCTTCCTGCTCGTTTTAAAGAGAGTGGTGACGTCTTCCTGCGCTGCAGCAGAGGCTTCTTCTCCCGGCTCCACAGGTCAGGACGTTCCCCTTGTTACTCGAGTCACTGGGTAACATCAAGTGTTTCCCTTCTAGCTGCCACCTCCTCGCTGCTCTCCTTGGTGAATGAAGCTCAGTACCTCCTGATCAGCCGAGCCAGCGTGGAGCTCCTCCTGAAGCTCACGAGCAGCAGGTCGGAGCACGCGGTGCGAGCGGCGTCGGGTCCGCGGGCGCCTCGTACGTTCACACGGCGGTGGAGGCTTTGACTCGATAACATGCAACGTTCCACGTTTCCCTCCTCGGCAGTCAGGGCGCCGCCGCTGCGGCCGAGCGGCTCCTCGACACGCAGAACGCCATCGGCCGCTTCCGGGCCAATCTGGTGATCGCCGGAGGAGAGGCCTTCGAGGAGGACGATTGGTCGCACCTCATTATCGGCGACACTCGATTTGCGGTGAGCTTTGAGACGAGGAGACGTTCACGTGTCAGGCCGACGGATCCCTGCAGGAACAAACGTGCTCCCTTTGTGATTCGCCCAAAGGTCGCAGGTCAGTGTGGGAGGTGCCAGATGATTGGCGTGGACCAGGAGACGGGGGCCAAAACCAAAGAGCCGCTCACGTCTCTATCAGCCTACCGCGAGGGGAAGGTCAGTCCACCACGGCCACTGCTCCTTCCTGCTGATGCTATATATCTCTTTTCATGTCCCTTATACATCTCCAGGTGACCTTTGGCGTGTACCTGACCCACGAGCTCCCAGAGGGCTCCGGTCACGCCGTCCGTGTCCTCTCCGCTGGCTCCGCGGTCCAGCCGGAGCCTCGCGGTTCCTGAAGTAATCATCTGCATCGTCCTCTTTATTTACTCTGGTGACCTCGTTGGTCCCGGGCCGTCATGCCGGCGCTGCCCGTCCTCGAGGTGCCCGACCCGACGGGGGAAGAGTTGCTGCCACTCTTTTGTTTGTGCCTTGTATCCTTGGGGCCTCCGGTCCCCAGGGGCCACTTCACAGCAGGACATTCACATGTTGTTCCATGTAAATCTGCTTTGATGGAAAATTTCAGATTTCTTCCCCTATGGTTAGGTTCTTAAAATGTGTGGATGTGAAATAATAATAATAATGAGATGACAAGACTTTGACTGTCTCACTGTTATTTGCACATGTCGGGCGTGATGCTGTGTGTTCCCGTGGAGCAGCGGGATGTATTACAAACACATTTTGTGACTGCTGCCACAAATCTATAACTTACTGCTCTCTGGAATGGAAAAACCTCCCAGACACCCGGTACATGTTCTCTGAATGTGGTGCCGATGAGATGTTACGCAAGATAAAATAATAACGTATTGGACAGCAGCAGCGACGTGCTCAGAGTAACATGGCTGGACATACAGAGCTCATGTTACGTCAAGGGTCGGCAGTAATATATATATATATATATTTATATATGTATATATGTATATTGCTCTCTTATGGCGTGGCTATAGAGAGCAGAATGAGGGTCTGCAGGTTGTTGTACAGCTTGTCCACATGTCAACCTGCACAGTCTAGAAATGACAAGAGCAGATGTACGATGCACAGATGGACATAGAATGTACCCGAAATATTAAACTATATATAAACGTCTTTGAGTGTCTAGAAAGGCGCTATATAAATTCAAAGTATTATTATTATTATTATTATTATAATACACACATAAATGGATGATAATAAAGAAAGTGCTTGGATAGATAAAAATGTAATTTTTTGTACTAATATAAATGGCTATATTAATGAATAAGACGTATTTATTTTAAAGGGCTTACATGGTCACATACGTGAGGTTATTTGGGTAATTAAACTGCTTTAGTGGTATTAAAAAAGACAGGACGTATTGATTGGTCAACGCGTTTAAGGTGGCGTCACGTGATAAGCGGCCCACGTCAAGCAGGACCACCTTAACAACCCTGGCTCCTCCCCTTCCGGTTGTAGTGGACTTTGGTCAAACTTTTAGACCAAGTGACCAAAAACAAACAAACTGCTTCACCGGGCCGAATTGTTAGCATATATATATATATATTAATATATTAATATAACTGTAATATAAGTGACGTCATGCCGAGGAAGAGGCTCGGCCAGCGCGACGGCTCGACTTCCGCTGCCGGAAGAGTCCCGAGCCCCAGAGTCCGGAAGAGTCCGGAACTAGCGTGAGTCCAGTCCGCCTCACGTCGATCAATGGAGTTACTGGTTTAGATGGTTTCATCACCTGACATGAGTGTGTGTGTGTGTGTGTGTGTGTGTGTGTGTGTGTGTGTGTGTGTGTGTGTGTGTGTGTGTGTGTGTGTGTGTGTGTGTGTGTGTGTGTGTGTGTGTGTGTGTGTGTGTGTGTGTGTGTGTGTGTGTGTGTGTGTGTGTGTGTGTGTGTGTGTGAGAGAGAGTGTAGGTATGTGCATGTGTGTGTGTGTGCGTGAGAGAGAGAGTGTAGGTATGTGTGTGCGTGAGTGAGAGAGAGAGAGTTTAGGTATGTGTGTGTGTGTGTAAGAGAGAGAGTGTAGGTATGTGTGTGTGTGCGTGAGTGAGAGAGAGAGAGTTTAGGTATGTGTGTGTGTAAGAGAGAGAGTGTAGGTATGTGTGTGTGTGTGTGTGTGTGTAAGAGAGAGAGTGTAGGTGTGTGTGTAAGAGAGAGAGTGTAGGTATGTGTGTGTGTGCGTGAGTGAGAGAGAGAGTGTAGGTGTGTCTGTGTAGGAGTGTGTATTTAGGTATGTGTGTGTGAGAGAGAGTGTAGGTATGTGTGTGCGTGAGAGAGAGAGAGTTTAGGTATGTGTGTGTGTAAGAGAGAGAGTAGGTATGTGTGTGTGTGCGTGAGTGAGAGAGAGAGAGTTTAGGTATGTGTGTGTGTGTGTGTGTGTGTGTAAGAGAGAGAGTGTAGGTGTGTGTGTGCGTGAGTGAGAGAGAGAGAGTTTAGGTATGTGTGTGTGTGTGTGTAAGAGAGAGAGTGTAGGTATGTGTGTGTGTGCGTGAGTGAGAGAGAGAGTTTAGGTATGTGTGTGTGTATGAGAGTGAGAGAGAGTTTGTGTGTGTGTGTGAGAGAGAGAGAGAGAGTGTAGGTATGTGTGTGTGTGTGTATGAGAGAGAGAGAGAGTTGGTGTGTGTGTGTGTGTGAGAGAGAGTGTAGGTATGTGTGTGTGTGTGAGTGAGAGAGAGAGAGAGTTGGTGTGTGCATGTAGGTGTGTGTGAGAGACAGACAGACTGTGACCCCCTCTCTCTCTCTCTCTCTCTCTCTCTCTCAGGTCCCGATGGTGGCTGAAAGGAGGCGCGGTGGCCGTCTTTGTCGTCGTCATTTTGTCGCCTTACGCTCAGAGGAAAGTCCCCGAGTTGATCCAGCACCTGGTGTTCTCCCTCAGAGGTGAGTGGGTCCTCTCTCTGTGGGGGAGGTTCTCTCCATCCTCACTGCTCACCACACCTCTCTCTGTGGGGGAGGTTCTCTCCATCCTCACTGCTCACCACACCTCTCTCTGTGGGGGAGGTTCTCTCCATCCTCACTGCTCACCACACCTCTCTCTGTGGGGGAGGTTCTCTCCATCCTCACTGCTCACCACCTCTCTCTCTGTGGGGGAGGTTCTCTCCATCCTCACGCTGCTCACCACACCTCTCTCTGTGGGGGAGGTTCTCTCCATCCTCACTGCTCACCACACCTCTCTCTGTCCCTGCCGGTAGTCAGGGTGCCTTTCTTCGTTGACCTCAGCCGACCCGCGGACCTCTCCCTGAACCACACCGTCAACATGTACCTGACGTCAGAGCGCGGCGTCTCTCTGGGGGTGTGGTGAGTATCGTCTTCAAGTAGATAGAAACAGTTCCTTCGTGACCCGGGGTCAGCTGTGTCTGTCAGCGGTGCGTTCAAGTGTCCTGAACTGTTCAAGGCACACTGTTCCTGAAGCACAAGGCAAAGAGGCTCATGGGAAGGACTCGGCTTGGTACCAGAACACGCTCGGAGACGGGAGTCCAGTGTTCATCTATCTTCATGGGAACACCGGCACGAGGTTTGTTTACGCTTATGTTTATGTTTATGACGCTTATGTTTATGTTTATGAAGGATCCCCATTGGTCGACACCGTATTGGAGACTCTTCTTCCTGGGGTCCAGGCAAAAAAAATTACAATATAATACAAATACATAAAATGCAGTACAGCATGATCAATTATCACAAAAACACTTAGAAAACAACATTTACATTAAAAGTAATTTTTTAAAAATTAAATACCTAAAATAATAACCTAATCTACTATAATTTCCTTTCTGATTATTGCTGCCTTAAGTTTCCTTTTGAAGTCACCTGTATTTGTTGTTAGTCACATGATGAATCACCTGTCTCCGGAGGGGAGACGCTCCACGTGTCTGGGTTTGTTTTAAGACACCTGTGTGACCTCGCATCTCCCCAACAGGGCAGCGACTCATCGGGTGGGAGTGGCCAAGGTGAGTGGTCGCCCCACACACACACACTCACACACTGACGGTCTAATGAAGGTGTGACGTCTGTCTGATGAGCATCAGGCGTTGTGTGCCAACAGCTCCTGAGTGCGCTGGGTTACCACGCGCTGGTGCCGGACTACAGAGGTTGGTGTCGATGTGTTCCTGAGGACTCGCTCCGTACCGACTGTCATACCGCCTCACATCCAGCCAATACATCCGGAGGCACACGCCCCCTGTGGCGTTAAGCACTGTGCCTAATGAGCAGCTTGTTGCAGTCAGAAGACGTTCAGTTTGAGGTCGAGTGCAGGGCTCCCTCTCGTGGCCGCCACCTAGTGGCCACGAGAGGGAGCGTGTGAGTGAGTGGTGCTCGTTGGCAGGGTTCGGAGACTCCACCGGGGAGCCGACTGAAGCCGGCCTGACGACCGACGCCCTCTACTTGTACGACTGGGTCAAAGCCCGCAGCGGCAGCAGCCCGGTGGTCGTCTGGGGACACTCGCTCGGCACCGGGTCAGTAACCAGCGCCTGCACAGCCTCTTCCTCCAGACACTCGAGTCACAGTGATTCGTGCCCCTGTTGTGATGTCTGCTTTGGATGCGCTTGGCGTACTCACCGTAAGTACAGGAGGCTTTTTAAACCTCGATGTGAGAGCCTGCAACGCGTACAGCGGAGCACGAGCTCCACACTCAGAAACACACAGAGCATCAACAGGAAGTCAGCGTGGAGCCAATCATTCCCTGCACACGGCGGCCCGCGCTGACGACCGAGATGATTGAAATGCGCCCGCGGCTCCCGGAGGGAAAGAGGAATCTGCTCCTTCTAAATGTTTGCATGACGCTGCTTTTCTGTGCAGAGTGGCCACGAACGCAGCAGTGAAGCTGAGGGAGCGAGGTGGGTTCACCGCCGACTCATCGAGAGGAGTCTTCACTTCCTCCTGTCGTGTTCCCTCTCTCGTTTCCAGGGGAGGACGTCGCCGCCGTGATGCTGGAGGGAGCGTTCAACAGCGCCCGACAGTCCATCCCGGCCCATCCGTTCACCTGGGTACACCACCCGGCTCCGTTGGTGCTCCATCGCGTCACGCAGAACTCCTCCATGTTGTGTGTTCTGTGTGTTCATAGTACTACTGGACGTTCCCGGGCTTCGGGTTCTTCTTCCCCGAGCCGTGGGCAGACAACAAAGTCGTCTTTCCGACTGAGGAAAAGTACGTTTTCATGAACTCTCCTCATATAAGAGAGTTTATTCTGAAATGATTCAATTCATTTAACCAGCTCTTCACGGCAAAAGCACGGTCAAAATGCCCGGATGTGACTTGATCCTCCCACTTTCCGGAGGATGCATCAGAGCAGAATTGTGCGTACTCTGGCCAGCATATATCCCAGAATGCATTTCACCAGCAACCGGAAACAGTAGCGGAGGAGAAAATAAACTAGTGACAGTTGACTTTATATAAATATTACTGTTGTTGAGTCACGGAATGTCATTTTAGGATGCTTTGTTTATTTGACTGTAAAAAATAATTTACAGTGAATAATTAGAGTAAACCCAGGAGCAAGAACAGCTGATGTGGTGACGTCATCAAGTCAGCTGCTGGTCCAATCGCAGAAAGACCGTCCTCCCGTCCTCTCGTCCTCTCGTCCTCCCGTTCTCCCGTCGTCCCGTTCTCCCGTCCTCTTGTCGTCTCGTCCTCCCGTCCTCTTGTCGTCTCGTCCTCTCGTCGTCTCGTCCTCCCGTCCTCCCGTCGTCTCGTCCTCCCATACTCCGGAGTCTGGACTCCCAAGTCCAGACTCCAAAAGAACACAAGTCTGTACTCGTGTACTTTGAATTGAGAAACGCCGAACTTTCGAAGTTCATCCACAGCCATTGTTCACGACACATACTTCCTGTTCCTTTCACAATAAGAGCCCTGCATCCTTCCAAAGTGCACACTTGAATACAATATAAATATATATACAGTTATATTTAGTCACTTTAATATAATGCAACTTGTATGAAAATATAAGCATGTTACAGTTCTGGCCAGTAAAGTGCAGTAACTTATTCTCACTCTGCAGTTTGAAGAAGATGAGATGTCCCATCCTCTTCCTTCATGCAGAGGACGACCACTTGGTCCCCATCCAGGTCGCTCAGCAGGTATTACAGGCACAGAGACACTTTTCATGTGATTATGAAGGCATCACTGAACGAGTGTTTTCTCTTGGCTTTCCTCTCCCAGATGTACGAGGTGGCAGTGAGCGCCCAGAATGCAGAGCGAGTGCAGCTGGAGTCGTTCTCCGGCTCTCTGGGGTATCTGCACAACGGCTTATACCGGGACCCCCTCCTGCCCGGCATCATCAAGTGGGGAACATTTCACTTATATGCTCAGAGTGATCACACTCTAGCCTGGCAGACTGTATAGACTTCACTTCAACAGCGTGTGTATGTCGCCGTGTCTCCTCTGCAGGAAGCTGGTGCTGTCCTTATGAAGCTGGAGAGGCGACTGAAGGAGGAACAACGTGCAACACGCTCCATTTAGATGTTTCACTCGGTCTTGACGACTGCATGAATGTGTGATTTACTCTAAATATAAATATTTTTTACGAATCAAAAATCTTTGTGTGTCGAACCATCCACGATTCTTTTGGAGCACCTCGGAACCGAATGACTCCGGTGCCTTATGGCTGCAACCTGTCATCAGTCTGTCTTTACAGTCCTCTGTTTCAGAAGAAGAAGAAATCATTTGAGAATCAATGCAAAAGATGTTCGGGCGAACTGATTGTAAAATGATTATTGTTTGTGATTTATATTCTCAATTATCAGAACAAGAAGTAGCAGTTCTCTGTGGGGATGTGAGTTGGGTGAGCCCTTGTTGCAGCAGGTGCCCCCTAGTGGCCATTGTTGAGTGGTGCTAATGCTCGTCTGTAATACTGAATAATGAGTTTGGTAATCTGAGGTTTAAGATGTCTCAGAACAATACAAGGAGAGCAGCTGGGAAATATCTGTGGCTTTAGACAAAATAAATGTGTTAACCACCTCGCACTGCACATCCGACTATATCTGGATTAAAACACAGATTTGCACTTCAGTGGCACTTAAATAGCTCTTACTTATGGTACTTTAGTAGTTCGACTATGTTGAGGAAATGTTACTTCCTGTATTCTTGGTGTTCTTAGTTTGTACTCTAGGTTGAAATGCACTTATTGTAAGTCGCTTTGGATAAAAGCGTCTGCTAAATGACATGTAATGTAATAACATCCAGAGATGTGTCGGGGTCTCATTGCTGCCTCACTCCAATTAATGTGGCGACTGCCTGTGTCTACATTGCATCGGGTCTGTCGGTCACTTTTATTCCAAGGAAACTCAGATTAATATCCTGGTCTCATGAGAAAACACTCAGGAGCAGATCTCCACCTTGCATAGTTGCGTTAAAGTTGCCATGAAGCAACTGTTCTAGAACCAAAGGACGCCTGCAGTGATAAAGAGTTACACACGTTCTTCTAAAGGTACTTGATTATTATTCGGATATTATAAAGATTTTCTTTTTCAAATCTCTTTAGAATTTAAAATGCAGTTAAACACCACTTCTCCTGAGATGCTGAGTGACATTTTCAAAACGTAAGAGCATGTGTAAACAGTCAAGGAAGCCGGATCTGTCTCCTCTTGAAGACTCTGGCCACTGATGTAGTTCAGATAAGAGAAAACACAACCAATTATATTAATGACTCATAAGCCTGCAAATGTCCCTGTGGTATATATATATATATAAATGTATATATATAAATGTATATATACACATATATACATAAATGTATATATATATATGTATACATAAATAAAAGTATATATATACATATATATATATAAAATCAATAATCCATGTATTAATAAGATCCCTGTGGCAGGTAGGTTTATTAAATAATCAGCACTGTTCTCACAGGAGCATCGGAATGTGCTCCAAACACATGGAGTGAGTGGTTTAGGAGGTCGTGAGAGCTTTTACCTGCACATTAAATAAAGGTGAGAAGTTGTCTAACAGGCTCGGCACGAGGCCTCCTCGGTCAGGATGCACAGGTCTGTCAAAAAGTGAGCGGAGCTCCGGTCCTGGCAGTCGGATGACGTGGCTGAAGGTTGCCGACTATGCGCCCGACGGAGTTGTTTTACTCACCGTTCGATGCATCGCTTTCCCCCTGCGACTGGAGGATGGGAGCCACGTGACTCGATTCAGCCAATCGGACGCGCGCGCGATGTACGCGCCCGCGTAGCGCCTTACGCCATATGCGTACGGAGAGCATCCCTAAAACTGCCTCTGTCATACAACCAGGAAGAAGGTGGTATAGCCCTGCGAAGCTAACAGCCCCAATCTTCCTGCACACTTTATCCGAATAACAATGGCATCCTCCCGGTGGAAGGTGGCGGCGGCCGCGCTGCTCGCCTTCGCGGGCTCTTTGCTACGCGTGGACGCGGATGAGCACGAGCACACGGTAAGACGGCGGCTGGAGAGGCCGACTGAGAAAAAGGGGGAGCCTTGAAAATAATGGACGTTTGTGCTTCAGTGTAACGAAGCTAGCTGTAGCTGCGACGGCTAACGAGCACCAGAGAACTGGCTCGCGGACGAGCCCGACTCGGCCCGGGTGGGCTGTGTCTCGGTACCCGGCGGGCCAGCGGACCCACGCGGCGTCACGTAGCCGCTCGCTTGTTCTCGCTCATCGGCCTCAGTGCTTATGGCGAACGTGAAGCCTGTTAGCTCGTTAGCTCGTTAGCACGGTAGCTTCCTCTGGGCACCAGCGGACGCTACCGTGAGGCTAGCTGCTCGCGTCAGTCAGTTACTCGGGTAGCTTTTAAACGACATTTAAACTACTTCCGTCACGGATGTTCAGTCAATCCAGACCGACAGGCTCACCCGACGAGAAGCGGCTGTAGACGTCGAGGCCTCTCGGCTTCCGTCTGTACGAGACTCCGATGCCCTAATTATAGATGTGGACACTTAATGAGTGTTATGGGCCCCATGGCCCCTCCACTAGTGTTATGGGCCCCATGGCCTCTTCACTAGTGTTATGGGTCCCATGGCCTCTTCACTAGTGTTATCGGCCCCATGGCCCCTTCACTAGTGTTATGGGCCCCATGGCCCTCCACTAGTGTTATGGGCCCCATGGCCCTCCACTAGTGTTATGGGTCCCATGGCCCCTCCACTAGTGTTATGGGCCCCATGGCCCTCCACTAGTGTTATGGGCCCCATGGCCCTCCACTAGTGTTATCGGCCCCATGGCCCCTCCACTAGTGTTATGGGCCCCATGGCCCCTCCACTAGTGTTATGGGCCCCATGGCCCCTCCACTAGTGTTATGGGCCCCATGGCCCCTCCACTAGTGTTATGGGTCCCATGGCCCCTTTACTAGTGTTATGGGTCCCATGGCCCCTCCACTAGTGTTATGGGTCCCATGGCCCCTTTACTAGTGTTATGGGTCCCATGGCCCCTTCACTAGTGTTATCGGCCCCATGGCCCCTCCACTAGTGTTATGGGTCCCATGGCCCCTTTACTAGTGTTATGGGCCCCATGGCCCCTCCACTAGTGTTATGGGTCCCATGGCCTCTTCACTAGTGTTATGGGCCCCATGGCCCCTTCACTAGTGTTATCGGCCCCATGGCCCCTCCACTAGTGTTATGGGTCCCATGGCCCCTTTACTAGTGTTATGGGCCCCATGGCCCCTCCACTAGTGTTATGGGTCCCATGGCCCCTCCACTAGTGTTATGGGCCCCATGGCCCCTCCACTAGTGTTATGGGCCCCATGGCCCCTCCACTAGTGTTATTGGCCCCTCCACTAGTGTTATTGGCCCCTCCACTAGTGTTATTGGCCCCTCCACTAGTGTTATTGGCCCCTCCACTAGTGTTATGGGCCCCATGGCCCCTCCACTAGTGTTATGGGCCCCATGGCCCCTCCACTAGTGTTATGGGTCCCATGGCCTCTTCACTAGTGTTATCGGCCCCATGGCCCCTCCACTAGTGTTATGGGTCCCATGGCCTCTCCACTAGTGTTATGGGTCCCATGGCCCCTTCACTAGTGTTATGGGCCCCATGGCCCCTCCACTAGTGTTATGGGTCCCATGGCCTCTTCACTAGTGTTATCGGCCCCATGGCCTCTCCACTAGTGTTATCGGCCCCATGGCCCCTCCACTAGTGTTATGGGCCCCATGGCCCCTCCACTAGTGCTATAGGCTCTAGGGCCCCTTTACTAGTGCCATGGGCTCTATGGGCTCTCTCACTATAAGTTAAGTGTAACTTCTCTAAAGAAAACTGGCTTCCCGTTGCTCACAGCTCATTTCATGTTTGCATGGATTTGAATGCAGTGATGATGTCATCATGTGGTGATGTCATCATGTGGTGATGTCATCATTGCACGTTATTTTAAACTAACTTTCCCGCATGCCAGATGCCTGGGATGTGAACCCAGCGGCGCTTTGCATTGCTGGTTTTCACATGAGCCCCCCCCTCTGTTTGCAGTACACAGATAAAGAGGAGGTGGTCTTATGGATGAACACCGTGGGGCCGTACCACAACCGGCAGGAGACCTACAAGTACTTCTCTCTGCCCTTCTGCGCGGGCTCCAAGAAGACCATCAGCCATTACCACGAGACTCTGGGAGAAGCTCTGCAGGGAGTGGAGCTGGAGTTCAGCGGCCTGGACATCAAGTTCAAAGGTGACCTTCTGACTGCCTGGCACTCGTCCCTGTGGGGTTGTTCTTATGCTACACCTGACTTTCTGACACCTTTTTATTTTGTTTTTTAAAGATGAAGTCATGCAGACGACGTACTGTGAAATCGACCTGGACAAAGCCAAACGGGACGCCTTCGTCTACGCCATAAAGAACCACTACTGGTACCAGATGTATATAGACGACCTGCCCATCTGGGGTGAGTGGGTCTTCGTGTATTTAAAACAGACCTCTTGGACCTCAGTGGGCCCTGAATGCACCGCTGTGTCCTCAGCCTTCCTGCACAGTGTCGTGTTGCCGCCTTGTTTCCTGGTTCAGTCCTTCACTTCCTGTCTGTCCGTCACAGCTTCCTCTGCAGTGAAGCCGGCTCCTCGTGCTTCGCGGTGTTCGTCTTGATGTTGACGTGAAACCAGTTGTTGTTGTTCAGGGTTCATCTCACGCGCCGTAACGATGCGCTCCCCTCAGCTCTTTGCTCTGAATCGGTTGCTCTTGTTTAACGACTGTCTTCAGTTGTTGTTGTTGTTAGCTGTAGATAGTGGTTTCTCAGCATACATCCAACTACACGGAACTGATCATGAAGATGTTCTGCTGGGCTCACTAAACAATGTGATTGTGATGCACTGATATGGTTATTTTTTATCTGAATGCAGCGTGGCAGAGGTGTGTGTGAGCACTTCCAGCCCTTCCTCCAGTGTTCTGAGCAGAAGGAGAAGGAGCTGTTGGCTGAGAGCCGGTCGTCCTTTGATAAGAAGCGTTATTAAAGAGCCTTCACAGACTCAGGATGTAGGACAACTTCCACACCTGGTACAGGTGTGCCACGCCTACCGTTGCTCAAACATGATGATGTTGGTAGTGGGTGGGTCTCAATCCCAATGAATAAATATAGACTTTAACCTCGTGTCCGGTTTGGCGGCGTGGTTACGGAACCGGTGAGCTCAGCGTGGGGTTGGGTCAGGGTTCCTTCAGAGAACCTGGAATTAGCATTCTTCAAAGCAGATGACCCGTGAGCGTAGACGCTGGGCTTCATGGAGAACCTTCTTGTTGGTGCCACAAGGGATTGACTTCTAGATGATCTTTTTAATGATGAGTTGTTTCCATGCAGTGGAGAAAGTAGAGGATACATGTGCAGCATGCAGACTTGGAATGCGAGCCAGTCGGGCTATATTAAGAGCCACTGAGTGGAGGCTACGGTGGCCATCGAGGCCCAAACTTTGAGAATCGTTGAAGCCCCAAAGACCGAGTTCTGTTCCGAAGTAGCCAACTCTCAACCGTGTGTTTGCCCGCTGCCTTGAAGAGCCGTGCTCTAATCCAATGTTCATTTGAAACCAGGTATTGTTGGGGAGGCGGATGAAAACGGAGAAGACCATTACCTGTGGACCTACAAGAAACTGGAGATCGGCTACAACGGCAACAGAATCGTAGACGTTAACCTGACCAGCGAAGGCAAAGTCCGACTGGTGCCCAACACCAGGATTGCGATGTCCTACTCGGTGAGTCCTGAGCGGCCCTCGTGGTCCTGTTCTACCTGCCTCGCGGTCTCAGGCTCGTATAAACCTGTCGCCCTCTCCGCCCATAGGTGAAGTGGAAGAAGTCCGACGTCACGTTCGAAGACCGCTTTGACAAGTACCTCGATCCGTCCTTCTTCCAGCACCGGGTGAGCAGATGGCTGCACGCTGCGAGCGTCTAGAGCGGATTGTTGTAGCGGCGCTGCTGAGCCTCCTGCCTCGGCCAATAAGACGTCATTACTGGTCTGCTAACTTCAGGACGACTATCTGACTTTACCTGGCGAACTAAAGGGAGTTTGGCATCCACACCTGCCGGTGGATGTTCCTGCCCCCACTAGTGCAGATGAGAACACGTGTTCTACAAACCAGTAAATACCTGGAAGTATCCGGAGTAATGCATCTAGTACTTAAGTTTTCATACCGCTAAATAGTTAATTTGTTTTACTGAAGCTTTTATTATTTATGACACGAGTCCAAACCAGACTAACTGTGTTTACCTCCATGCTTTAGATCCACTGGTTCTCCATCTTCAACTCCTTCATGATGGTGATCTTCTTGGTGGGCCTGGTGTCCATGATCCTGATGAGGACGCTCAGAAAGGACTACGCCAGATACAGCAAAGAGGAGGAGATGGACGACATGGTGCGTGTTTTAAAACCTGCTTTGCAGTTTGTGCTTGAACGTGTTTTTATTTGCTAAATGTAAAAGTGTGAGTTTGATTTAAATCTTCGTTTTTTTGTCCTCTAATGTTTTCTTTTAATTTTAGTTAAGCCTTCATTATCTTTTTCTAGTCTTTTTTCTTCTTCTTTCTCTTTGTACTTGAGCTCAAGTGACAGGCAGTGAGTTTATGCCGTGCAAGAACTTTTGCATTTACTTATTTTAACTTCTCCTGTTTGATGTGCTCATCAGGACCGAGACCTGGGAGACGAGTACGGCTGGAAGCAGGTCCACGGAGACGTGTTCCGGCCGTCCAGCCACCCTCTGATCTTCTCCTCGCTCATCGGCTCCGGCTGCCAGATCTTCTCCGTCTCCTTCATCGTCATCATGGTGGCGATGGTGGAGGATCTGTACACAGAGTGAGTGGCTGGCGTTGACCGGCCGGTTCCTGGTCGGGTACCGGCTTCCATCTAATATCAATCTAATGCTTTTATGGCGCCGAAGTGTACCATAGTCGTATATTCATGTGTTTTCGTCGTGTCCGGTGAAATCTAAGTTTTTATTAATTGTAGCTTAAAACACAGAAGAAGCCGGTTTGAGAGTAAAGAGCTCTGACGGTGCAGCAGGCGTCACATGACTGGTTTCTCTCTGCAGGAGAGGCTCCATGCTGAGCACCGCCATCTTCGTGTATGCTGCCACCTCCCCCGTCAACGGCTACTTCGGGGGAAGCTTGTACGCCAAACAAGGAGGTAATAAAACATGTACGGTCGCTGTGTATGTTATATATCTCTGTTTATGGCCGACAGCCCGTCTCCCACAAGGTCGTAACGGTGTTTGATTTGTCTGACGGTGCAGGCAGGAGATGGATCAAGCAGATGTTCATCGGGGCCTTCTTGATCCCGGCCATGGTGTGCGGCACCGCCTTCTTCATCAACTTCATCGCCATCTACTACCACGCCTCCAGAGCCATCCCCTTCGGCACCATGGTGGGTCTGAAGTCATTTAAAGAGTGTAGAAAGTATTCAGTTTGAACTGCATCTCGCCCGGTGGAGGCTCCTGAAGATGAGCTTCATCTGAAGAGCATTTAAAGCAGATCACATCCCATAAGACACAGTCCACATGAAGGACAACGGAGGTCAAGGATTTCCAGAGAAACTGCTCGGCTGCTTTTTTTTGCAAACATCTGTTTCTGGGCTCTAGGAGTTCTGAGAGTTGTGTTATTATGGTCTGTCGGTGCAACATAAGATCTGAAGTGACAGGAAGCAAACGGCATCCATCCGGCTTGTTGTTTCAACATACGGGAAAAGACCCGGGTCACTTTACTCATATTTAATAAGCACTAGCCTGGATGTGTAGTCGTGGTCCCTCTGAGTCGATGAGCCCTCGCCTGGATCAGGATGTGAAGATGAATCTGGAGATCCAGTTACTCTATCAGCCGTCACCCAGGGCCACGTATCAGAGCTCCGCCGGGCCTCGTGGACGAGGGCCGCGGGTTTGATCCCCGAGTTCCGGCTCAGATCACTGGAGACGTTCTTTGACTAAATACCATGTTGGTGTCCCAGCATGTTGACGAGCCCAACGGACTCGTTTCATTGGGCAGCGAGGTTATGGGGGAGGAGACGGTTTCACTGGCTGTTGGAACAAGAGTTTGTTTGAAAATTATTTTAGAGCAGCCGCGGTTCTCAAGAGCAGAGAACGCTTTGACTGGCTGGCGGACGCCTCCTCACCCCGCTGACCCCTCAGTGAGCCGCCCGTCAAACACTGTCCAGTGGTTCTGGGTCACGATGCATCTGGGGTCACACTAGAGATCCTCCAACAATCCAACTGAAGGCCTTTGAGGAGCTGAACTCTGACCCTCCACATTCATCATGTTGTTGTTGTTGTTGTGCAGGTGGCCGTCTGCTCCATCTGCTTCTTCGTCATTCTGCCTCTGAACCTCGTGGGAACGATTCTCGGGAGGAATCTGTCTGGACAGCCGAACTTCCCCTGCCGAGTGAACGCCGTGCCGAGACCCATCCCGGAGAAGAAATGGTACGTGTGGCACAGGACGGGCCGGTTCCGTCTCTCCGTCTCCGGGCCGGTTCCGTCTCTACGTCTCCGGGTCGGTTCCGTCTCTCCGTCTCCGGGCCGGTTCCGTCTCTCCGTCTCCGGGTCGGTTCCGTCTCCGGGCTGGTTCCGTCTCTCCGTCTCCGGGTCAGTTCCGTCTCTACGTCTCCGGGTCGGTTCCGTCTCTCCGTCTCCGGACTGGTTCCGTCTCTACGTCTCCGGGTCGGTTCCGTCTCTACGTCTCCGGGTCGGTTCCGTCTCTCCGTCTCCGGGTCGGTTCCGTCTCTACGTCTCCGGGTCGGTTCCGTCTCTACGTCTCCGGGTGTGGTAAATGTGTCACTGAGTCTGAAAGGCTCGTGGTACAGTATTCAAAGATGCCACTGAAACCCTTGTTGTTGTTGTTTGTCCTCCTCGCTCTGCAGAGTTCTGTAATGCCACATTCTTGCCTTGCAGGTTCATGGAACCAGCCGTCATCGTCTGCCTCGGAGGGATCCTTCCATTCGGCTCCATCTTCATTGAAATGTAGGTCTGGGCTGGAAGACTGAGCGTGTTGTTGTTGTTGTTGTTTGAGGTCGCTGGCATGTGTTATGCTCTTCGTCTTCAGGTACTTCATCTTCACGTCCTTTTGGGCCTACAAGATCTACTACGTGTACGGCTTCATGATGCTGGTCCTGGTCATCCTGTGCATCGTCACCGTGTGCGTCACCATCGTGTGCACGTACTTCTTGCTCAACGCCGAGGACTACAGATGGTGAGGTCACCGTGAACGCCATGTCTGCATGACCTTTAGTGAGGACTACAGATGGTGAGGTCACAGTCAACGCCATGTCTGCATGACCTTTAGTGACCTTGAGTGAGGACTACAGATGGTGAGGTCACATCATGTCTTCATGACCTTTAGTGAGGTCACAGATGGTGAGGTCACATCATGTCTTCATGACCTTTAGTGACCTTTAGTGAGGTCACAGATGGTGAGGTCACATCATGACCTTTAGTGACCTTTAGTGAGGTCACAGTTAACGCCGTGTCTTCATGACCTGTAGTGACCTTTAGGTAGGACTACAGGTGGTGAGGTCACATGTCTTTTTGACCTTTAGTGACCTTTAGTCGTGTGGAATGACTTACTCAGGCTCATGTTGGAGTGACTTTACTCGGCTCATGTCTGACCCAGGCAGTGGCAGTCTGCTCAGCCTCCTGGCGGTCTACGTCTACATGTACTCCTTTTACTACTACTTCTTCAAAACCAAGTGAGTCTGAAGTACTCACAGGATCATGTGTGGCTCTGCTCATGGCTCTGTTGTTTACTCAGGATCATGTGTCCAGAGTCCTTCTACTTTAGGATCATGTGTGAGTCATTAATACTTATAGGATCATGTGTGAGTCATTAATACTCATAGGATCATGTGTGAGTCATTAATACTCATAGGATCATGTGTGAGTCATTAATACTTATAGGATCATGTGTGAGTCATTAATACTTATAGGATCATGTGTGAGTCATTAATACTTATAGGATCATGTGTGAGTCATTAATACTCATAGGATCATGTGTGAGTCATTAATACTCATAGGATCATGTGTGAGTCATTAATACTCATAGGATCATGTGTGAGTCATTAATACTCATAGGATCATGTGTGAGTCATTAATACTCATAGGATCATGTGTGAGTCATTAATACTCATAGGATCATGTGTGAGTCATTAATACTCATAGGATCATGTGTGAGTCATTAATACTCAAAGGATCATGTGAGTCATTAATACTCATAGGATCATGTGTGAGTCATTAATACTCATAGGATCATGTGTGAGTCATTAATACTCATAGGATCATGTGTGAGTCATTAATACTTATAGGATCATGTGAGTCATTAATACTCATAGGATCATGTGTGAGTCATTAATACTTATAGGATCATGTGAGTCATTAATACTCATAGGATCATGTGTGAGTCATTAATACTCATAGGATCATGTGTGAGTCATTAATACTCATAGGATCATGTGAGTCATTAATACTCATAGGATCATGTGTGAGTCATTAATACTCATAGGATCATGTGTGAGTCATTAATACTCATAGGATCATGTGAGTCATTAATACTCATAGGATCATGTGTGAGTCATTAATACTCATAGGATCATGTGTGGTGAGTCATTAATACTCATAGGATCATGTGTGGTGAGTCATTAATACTCATAGGATCATGTGTGAGTCATTAATACTCATAGGATCATGTGAGTCATTAATACTCATAGGATCATGTGAGTCATTAATACTCATAGGATCATGTGTCATTAATACTCATAGGATCATGTGTCATTAATACTCATAGGATCGTGTGAGTCATTAATACGCAAAGGATCATGTGTGAGTCATTAATACTTATAGGATCATGTGAGTCATTAATACTCATAGGATCATGTGAGTCATTAATACTTATAGGATCATGTGAGTCATTAATACTCATAGGATCATGTGAGTCATTAATACTTATAGGATCATGTGTGTCATTAATACTCATAGGATCATGTGTCATTAATACTCATAGGATCATGTGTCATTAATACTCATAGGATCATGTGTCATTAATACTCATAGGATCATGTGTCATTAATACTCATAGGATCATGTGAGTCATTAATACTCATAGGATCATGTGTGTCATTAATACTTATAGGATCATGTGTGTCATTAATACTTATAGGATCATGTGTGAGTCATTACTCATAGGATCATGTGAGTCATTAATACTTATAGGATCATGTGAGTCATTAATACTCATAGGATCATGTGTGAGTCATTAATACTCATAGGATCATGTGTGAGTCATTAATACTCATAGGATCATGTGAGTCATTAATACTCATAGGATCATGTGTGAGTCATTAATACTTATAGAATCATGTGAGTCATTAATACTTATAGGATCATGTGAGTCATTAATACTTATAGGATCATGTGTGAGTCATTAATACTCATAGGATCATGTGTGAGTCATTAATACTTATAGGATCATGTGTGAGTCATTAATACTTATAGGATCATGTGTGAGTCATTAATACTCATAGGATCATGTGTGAGTCATTAATAATCATAGGATCATGTGTCATTAATACTCATAGGATCATGTGTGAGTCATTAATACTCATAGGATCATGTGTGAGTCATTAATACTTATAGGATCATGTGAGTCATTAATACTCATAGGATCATGTGTGAGTCATTAATACTCATAGGATCATGTGAGTCATTAATACTCATAGGATCATGTGTGAGTCATTAATACTTATAGGATCATGTGAGTCATTAATAATCATAGGATCATGTGAGTCATTAATACTTATAGGATCATGTGTGAGTCATTAATACTCATAGGATCATGTGTGAGTCATTAATACTCATAGGATCATGTGTGAGTCATTAATACTCATAGGATCATGTGAGTCATTAATACTCATAGGATCATGTGTGAGTCATTAATACTCATAGGATCATGAGAGTCATTAATACTCATAGGATCATGTGAGTCATTAATACTCATAGGATCATGTGTGAGTCATTAATACTCATAGGATCATGAGAGTCATTAATACTCATAGGATCATGTGAGTCATTAATACTCATAGGATCATGTGAGTCATTAATACTCATAGGATCATGTGAGTCATTAATACTCATAGGATCATGTGTGAGTCATTAATACTCATAGGATCATGAGAGTCATTAATACTCATAGGATCATGTGAGTCATTAATACTCATAGGATCATGTGAGTCATTAATACTCATAGGATCATGTGAGTCATTAATACTCATAGGATCATGTGAGTCATTAATACTCATAGGATCATGTGAGTCATTAATACTCATAGGATCATGTGAGTCATTAATACTCATAGGATCATGTGTGTCATTAATACTCATAGGATCATGTGAGTCATTAATACGCAAAGGATCATGTGTGAGTCATTAATACTCATAGGATCATGTGAGTCATTAATACGCAAAGGATCATGTGTCATTAATACTCATAGGATCATGTGAGTCATTAATACGCAAAGGATCATGTGTGAGTCATTAATACTCATAGGATCGTGTGAGTCATTAATACTCATAGGATCATGTGTGAGTCATTAATACTTATAGGATCATGTGAGTCATTAATACTCATAGGATCATGTGAGTCATTAATACTCATAGGATCATGTGTCATTAATACTCATAGGATCATGTGTCATTAATACTCATAGGATCATGTGTCATTAATACTCATAGGATCATGTGAGTCATTAATACTCATAGGATCATGTGAGTCATTAATACTCATAGGATCATGTGAGTCATTAATACTCATAGGATCATGTGAGTCATTAATACGCAAAGGATCATGTGTGAGTCATTAATACTCATAGGATCATGTGAGTCATTAATACGCAAAGGATCATGTGTGAGTCATTAATACTCATAGGATCATGTGAGTCATTAATACTCATAGGATCATGTGAGTCATTAATACTCATAGGATCATGTGAGTCATTAATACTCATAGGATCATGTGAGTCATTAATACTCATAGGATCATGTGTCATTAATACTCATAGGATCATGTGAGTCATTAATACTCATAGGATCATGTGAGTCATTAATACTCATAGGATCATGTGAGTCATTAATACTCATAGGATCATGTGAGTCATTAATACTCATAGGATCATGTGAGTCATTAATACTCATAGGATCATGTGAGTCATTAATACTCATAGGATCATGTGTCATTAATACTCATAGGATCATGTGTCATTAATACTCATAGGATCATGTGAGTCATTAATACTCATAGGATCATGTGTCATTAATACTCATAGGATCATGTGAGTCATTAATACTCATAGGATCATGTGAGTCATTAATACTCATAGGATCATGTGTGAGTCATTAATACTTATAGGATCATGTGTGAGTCATTAATACTTATAGGATCATGTGTGAGTCGTTAATACTTATAGGATCATGTGTGTCGTTAATAATCATAGGATCATGTGTCATTAATACTTATAGGATCATGTGAGTCGTTAATACTCATAGGATCATGTGAGTCATTAATACTTATAGGATCATGTGAGTCATTAATACTCATAGGATCATGTGTGGTCATTAATACTCATAGGATCATGTGGCATTAATACTCATAGGATCATGTGTGAGTCATTAATACTCATAGGATCATGTGAGTCATTAATACTCATAGGATCATGTGAGTCATTAATACGCAAAGGATCATGTGTGAGTCATTAATACTCATAGGATCGTGTGAGTCATTAATACTCATAGGATCATGTGTGAGTCATTAATACTTATAGGATCATGTGAGTCATTAATACTCATAGGATCATGTGAGTCATTAATACTTATAGGATCATGTGAGTCATTAATACTCATAGGATCATGTGAGTCATTAATACTCATAGGATCATGTGAGTCATTAATACTCATAGGATCATGTGAGTCATTAATACTCATAGGATCATGTGTGAGTCATTAATAATCATAGGATCATGTGAGTCATTAATAATCATAGGATCATGTGTGAGTCATTAATAATCATAGGATCATGTGTGAGTCATTAATACTCATAGGATCATGTGAGTCATTAATACTCATAGGATCATGTGAGTCATTAATACTCATAGGATCATGTGTGAGTCATTAATACTCATAGGATCATGAGAGTCATTAATACTCATAGGATCATGTGAGTCATTAATACTCATAGGATCATGTGAGTCATTAATACTCATAGGATCATGTGAGTCATTAATACTCATAGGATCATGTGAGTCATTAATACTCATAGGATCATGTGAGTCATTAATACTCATAGGATCATGTGAGTCATTAATACTCATAGGATCATGTGAGTCATTAATACTCATAGGATCATGTGAGTCATTAATACTCATAGGATCATGTGAGTCATTAATACTCATAGGATCATGTGAGTCATTAATACTCATAGGATCATGTGAGTCATTAATACTCATAGGATCATGTGAGTCATTAATACTCATAGGATCATGTGAGTCATTAATACTCATAGGATCATGTGAGTCATTAATACTCATAGGATCATGTGAGTCATTAATACTCATAGGATCATGTGAGTCATTAATACTCATAGGATCATGTGAGTCATTAATACTCATAGGATCATGTGAGTCATTAATACTCATAGGATCATGTGAGTCATTAATACTCATAGGATCATGTGTGTCATTAATACTCATAGGATCATGTGAGTCATTAATACTCATAGGATCATGTGAGTCATTAATACTCATAGGATCATGTGTCATTAATACTCATAGGATCATGTGAGTCATTAATACTCATAGGATCATGTGAGTCATTAATACTTATAGGATCATGTGAGTCATTAATACTCATAGGATCATGTGAGTCATTAATACTCATAGGATCATGTGTCATTAATACTCATAGGATCATGTGTCATTAATACTCATAGGATCATGTGAGTCATTAATACTCATAGGATCATGTGTCATTAATACTTATAGGATCATGTGAGTCATTAATACTCATAGGATCATGTGTCATTAATACTCATAGGATCATGTGAGTCATTAATACTCATAGGATCATGTGTGTCATTAATACTCACAGGATCATGTGAGTCATTAATACTCACAGGATCATGTGAGTCATTAATACTCATAGGATCATGTGAGTCATTAATACTCATAGGATCATGTGAGTCATTAATACTCATAGGATCATGTGAGTCATTAATACTCATAGGATCATGTGTCATTAATACTCATAGGATCATGTGAGTCATTAATACTCATAGGATCATGTGAGTCATTAATACTCATAGGATCATGTGAGTCATTAATACTCATAGGATCATGTGAGTCATTAATACTCATAGGATCATGTGTCATTAATACTCATAGGATCATGTGAGTCATTAATACTCATAGGATCATGTGTCATTAATACTCATAGGATCATGTGAGTCATTAATACTCATAGGATCATGTGTCATTAATACTTATAGGATCATGTGAGTCATTAATACTCACAGGATCATGTGTCATTAATACTCATAGGATCATGTGTGTCATTAATACTCATAGGATCATGTGTGTCATTAATACTCATAGGATCATGTGAGTCATTAATACTCATAGGATCATGTGTCATTAATACTTATAGGATCATGTGAGTCATTAATACTCACAGGATCATGTGTCATTAATACTCATAGGATCATGTGAGTCATTAATACTCATAGGATCATGTGAGTCATTAATACTCATAGGATCATGTGTCATTAATACTCATAGGATCATGTGAGTCATTAATACTCATAGGATCATGTGAGTCATTAATACTCATAGGATCATGTGAGTCATTAATACTCATAGGATCATGTGTGTCATTAATACTCATAGGATCATGTGTCATTAATACTTATAGGATCATGTGAGTCATTAATACTCACAGGATCATGTGTCATTAATACTCATAGGATCATGTGAGTCATTAATACTCATAGGATCATGTGAGTCATTAATACTCATAGGATCATGTGTGAGTCATTAATACTCATAGGATCATGTGTGAGTCATTAATACTTATAGGATCATGTGAGTCATTAATACTCATAGGATCATGTGAGTCATTAATACTTATAGGATCATGTGAGTCATTAATACTTATAGGATCATGTGTGTCATTAATACTCATAGGATCATGTGTCATTAATACTCATAGGATCATGTGAGTCATTAATACTCATAGGATCATGTGAGTCATTAATACTCATAGGATCATGTGAGTCATTAATACTCATAGGATCATGTGAGTCATTAATACTCATAGGATCATGTGAGTCATTAATACTCATAGGATCATGTGAGTCATTAATACTCATAGGATCATGTGTGTCATTAATACTCACAGGATCATGTGAGTCATTAATACTCACAGGATCATGTGAGTCATTAATACTCATAGGATCATGTGTCATTAATACTCATAGGATCATGTGAGTCATTAATACTCATAGGATCATGTGTGTCATTAATACTCATAGGATCATGTGAGTCATTAATACTCATAGGATCATGTGAGTCATTAATACTCATAGGATCATGTGAGTCATTAATACTCATAGGATCATGTGAGTCATTAATACTCATAGGATCATGTGAGTCATTAATACTCATAGGATCATGTGAGTCATTAATACTCATAGGATCATGTGAGTCATTAATACTCATAGGATCATGTGTGAGTCATTAATACTCATAGGATCATGTGTCATTAATACTCATAGGATCATGTGTCATTAATACTCATAGGATCATGTGAGTCATTAATACTCATAGGATCATGTGAGTCATTAATACTCATAGGATCATGTGAGTCATTAATACGCATAGGATCATGTGAGTCATTAATACTCATAGGATCATGTGAGTCATTAATACTCATAGGATCATGTGTCATTAATACTCATAGGATCATGTGTCATTAATACTCATAGGATCATGTGAGTCATTAATACTCATAGGATCATGTGTGAGTCATTAATACTTATAGGATCATGTGAGTCATTAATACTCATAGGATCATGTGAGTCATTAATACTCATAGGATCATGTGAGTCATTAATACTCATAGGATCATGTGGTCATTAATACTCATAGGATCATGTGTCATTAATACTCATAGGATCATGTGAGTCATTAATACTCATAGGATCATGTGAGTCATTAATACTCATAGGATCATGTGTCATTAATACTCATAGGATCATGTGTCATTAATACTCATAGGATCATGTGTCATTAATACTCATAGGATCATGTGAGTCATTAATACTCATAGGATCATGTGTCATTAATACTCATAGGATCATGTGTCATTAATACTCACAGGATCATGTGAGTCATTAATACTCATAGGATCATGTGAGTCATTAATACTCATAGGATCATGTGAGTCATTAATACTCATAGGATCATGTGAGTCATTAATACTCATAGGATCATGTGTCATTAATACTCATAGGATCATGTGTCATTAATACTCATAGGATCATGTGTCATTAATACTCATAGGATCATGTGAGTCATTAATACTCATAGGATCATGTGTCATTAATACTCATAGGATCATGTGAGTCATTAATACTCATAGGATCATGTGAGTCATTAATACTCATAGGATCATGTGTGTCATTAATACTCATAGGATCATGTGAGTCATTAATACTCATAGGATCATGTGAGTCATTAATACTCATAGGATCATGTGAGTCATTAATACTCATAGGATCATGTGTCATTAATACTCATAGGATCATGTGTCATTAATACTCATAGGATCATGTGTCATTAATACTCATAGGATCATGTGTCATTAATACTCATAGGATCATGTGAGTCATTAATACTCATAGGATCATGTGAGTCATTAATACTCATAGGATCATGTGTCATTAATACTCATAGGATCATGTGTCATTAATACTCATAGGATCATGTGTCATTAATACTCATAGGATCATGTGTCATTAATACTCATAGGATCATGTGAGTCATTAATACTCATAGGATCATGTGAGTCATTAATACTCATAGGATCATGTGTCATTAATACTCATAGGATCATGTGTCATTAATACTCATAGGATCATGTGTCATTAATACTCATAGGATCATGTGTCATTAATACTCATAGGATCATGTGTCATTAATACTCATAGGATCATGTGAGTCATTAATACTCATAGGATCATGTGAGTCATTAATACTCATAGGATCATGTGTGTCATTAATACTCACAGGATCATGTGAGTCATTAATACTCATAGGATCATGTGTGTCATTAATACTCACAGGATCATGTGAGTCATTAATACTCACAGGATCATGTGAGTCATTAATACTCATAGGATCATGTGAGTCATTAATACTCATAGGATCATGTGAGTCATTAATACTCATAGGATCATGTGTCATTAATACTCATAGGATCATGTGTCATTAATACTCATAGGATCATGTGTCATTAATACTCATAGGATCATGTGAGTCATTAATACTCATAGGATCATGTGAGTCATTAATACTCATAGGATCATGTGAGTCATTAATACTCATAGGATCATGTGTCATTAATACTCATAGGATCATGTGTCATTAATACTCATAGGATCATGTGAGTCATTAATACTCATAGGATCATGTGTCATTAATACTCATAGGATCATGTGTCATTAATACTCATAGGATCATGTGTCATTAATACTCATAGGATCATGTGTCATTAATACTCATAGGATCATGTGTCATTAATACTCATAGGATCATGTGTCATTAATACTCATAGGATCATGTGAGTCATTAATACTCATAGGATCATGTGGTCATTAATACTCATAGGATCATGTGGGATCATGTGAGTCATTAATACTCATAGGATCGTGTGAGTCATTAATACTCATAGGATCATGTGGTCATTAATACTCATAGGATCATGTGTCATTAATACTCATAGGATCATGTGTCATTAATACTCATAGGATCATGTGTCATTAATACTCATAGGATCATGTGAGTCATTAATACTCATAGGATCATGTGAGTCATTAATACTCATAGGATCATGTGTCATTAATACTCATAGGATCATGTGAGTCATTAATACTCATAGGATCATGTGTCATTAATACTCATAGGATCATGTGAGTCATTAATACTCATAGGATCATGTGTCATTAATACTCATAGGATCATGTGAGTCATTAATACTCATAGGATCATGTGTCATTAATACTCATAGGATCATGTGTCATTAATACTCATAGGATCATGTGTCATTAATACTCATAGGATCATGTGTCATTAATACTCATAGGATCATGTGTCATTAATACTCATAGGATCATGTGTCATTAATACTCATAGGATCATGTGAGTCATTAATACTCATAGGATCATGTGTCATTAATACTCATAGGATCATGTGTCATTAATACTCATAGGATCATGTGTCATTAATACTCATGGGATCATGTGTCATTAATACTCATAGGATCATGTGTCATTAATACTCATAGGATCATGTGTCATTAATACTCATAGGATCATGTGTCATTAATACTCATAGGATCATGTGTCATTAATACTCATAGGATCATGTGTCATTAATACTCATAGGATCATGTGTCATTAATACTCATAGGATCATGTGTCATTAATACTCATAGGATCATGTGAGTCATTAATACTCATAGGATCATGTGAGTCATTAATACTCATAGGATCATGTGAGTCATTAATACTCATAGGATCATGTGTCATTAATACTCATAGGATCATGTGTCATTAATACTCATAGGATCATGTGTCATTAATACTCATAGGATCATGTGTCATTAATACTCATAGGATCATGTGTCATTAATACTCATAGGATCATGTGTCATTAATACTCATAGGATCATGTGTCATTAATACTCATAGGATCATGTGTCATTAATACTCATAGGATCATGTGTCATTAATACTCATAGGATCATGTGTCATTAATACTCATAGGATCATGTGTCATTAATACTCATAGGATCATGTGTCATTAATACTCATAGGATCATGTGTCATTAATACTCATAGGATCATGTGTCATTAATACTCATAGGATCATGTGTCATTAATACTCATAGGATCATGTGTCATTAATACTCATAGGATCATGTGTCATTAATACTCATAGGATCATGTGTCATTAATACTCATAGGATCATGTGTCATTAATACTCATAGGATCATGTGTCATTAATACTCATAGGATCATGTGTCATTAATACTCATAGGATCATGTGTCATTAATACTCATAGGATCATGTGTCATTAATACTCATAGGATCATGTGTCATTAATACTCATAGGATCATGTGTCATTAATACTCATAGGATCATGTGTCATTAATACTCATAGGATCATGTGTCATTAATACTCATAGGATCATGTGTCATTAATACTCATAGGATCATGTGTCATTAATACTCATAGGATCATGTGTCATTAATACTCATAGGATCATGTGAGTCATTAATACTCATAGGATCATGTGAGTCATTAATACTCATAGGATCATGTGTCATTAATACTCATAGGATCATGTGTCATTAATACTCATAGGATCATGTGTCATTAATACTCATAGGATCATGTGTCATTAATACTCATAGGATCATGTGTCATTAATACTCATAGGATCATGTGTCATTAATACTCATAGGATCATGTGTCATTAATACTCATAGGATCATGTGTCATTAATACTCATAGGATCATGTGTCATTAATACTCATAGGATCATGTGTCATTAATACTCATAGGATCATGTGTCATTAATACTCATAGGATCATGTGTCATTAATACTCATAGGATCATGTGTCATTAATACTCATAGGATCATGTGTCATTAATACTCATAGGATCATGTGTCATTAATACTCATAGGATCATGTGTCATTAATACTCATAGGATCATGTGAGTCATTAATACTCATAGGATCATGTGTGTCATTAATACTCACAGGATCATGTGAGTCATTAATACTCACAGGATCATGTGAGTCATTAATACGCATAGGATCATGTGAGTCATTAATACTCATAGGATCATGTGTCATTAATACTCATAGGATCATGTGTCATTAATACTCATAGGATCATGTGTCATTAATACTCATAGGATCATGTGTCATTAATACTCATAGGATCATGTGTCATTAATACTCATAGGATCATGTGTCATTAATACTCATAGGATCATGTGTCATTAATACTCATAGGATCATGTGTCATTAATACTCATAGGATCATGTGTCATTAATACTCATAGGATCATGTGTCATTAATACTCATAGGATCATGTGTCATTAATACTCATAGGATCATGTGTCATTAATACTCATAGGATCATGTGTCATTAATACTCATAGGATCATGTGTCATTAATACTCATAGGATCATGTGTCATTAATACTCATAGGATCATGTGTCATTAATACTCATAGGATCATGTGTCATTAATACTCATAGGATCATGTGTCATTAATACTCATAGGATCATGTGTCATTAATACTCATAGGATCATGTGTCATTAATACTCATAGGATCATGTGTCATTAATACTCATAGGATCATGTGTCATTAATACTCATAGGATCATGTGTCATTAATACTCATAGGATCATGTGAGTCATTAATACTCATAGGATCATGTGTCATTAATACTCATAGGATCATGTGTCATTAATACTCATAGGATCATGTGTCATTAATACTCATAGGATCATGTGTCATTAATACTCATAGGATCATGTGTCATTAATACTCATAGGATCATGTGTCATTAATACTCATAGGATCATGTGTCATTAATACTCATAGGATCATGTGTCATTAATACTCATAGGATCATGTGTCATTAATACTCATAGGATCATGTGTCATTAATACTCATAGGATCATGTGTCATTAATACTCATAGGATCATGTGTCATTAATACTCATAGGATCATGTGTCATTAATACTCATAGGATCATGTGTCATTAATACTCATAGGATCATGTGTCATTAATACTCATAGGATCATGTGTCATTAATACTCATAGGATCATGTGTCATTAATACTCATAGGATCATGTGTCATTAATACTCATAGGATCATGTGTCATTAATACTCATAGGATCATGTGTCATTAATACTCATAGGATCATGTGTCATTAATACTCATAGGATCATGTGTGTCATTAATACTCATAGGATCATGTGTCATTAATACTCATAGGATCATGTGTCATTAATACTCATAGGATCATGTGAGTCATTAATACTCATAGGATCATGTGAGTCATTAATACTCATAGGATCATGTGAGTCATTAATACTCATAGGATCATGTGTCATTAATACTCATAGGATCATGTGTCATTAATACTCATAGGATCATGTGTCATTAATACTCACAGGATCATGTGTCATTAATACGCATAGGATCATGTGTCATTAACTCATAGGATCATGTGTCATTAATACTCATAGGATCATGTGTCATTAATACTCACAGGATCATGTGTCATTAATACTCACAGGATCATGTGAGTCATTAATACTCATAGGATCATGTGTGTCATTAATACTCATAGGATCATGTGTCATTAATACTCACAGGATCATGTGAGTCATTAATACTCATAGGATCATGTGTCATTAATACTCATAGGATCATGTGTCATTAATACTCACAGGATCATGTGTCATTAATACTCACAGGATCATGTGAGTCATTAATACTCATAGGATCATGTGAGTCATTAATCATACCTGCAAACTTGTCACCTTTCGGTGAAATTCACCGTTTTGAACTCAAAATAGGTCATCCACGTGAATCGTGGAGATCCGAAGAGTTTTTTGTTTGTTTTGGGGGGGGGGGGGTCACCTGGCCCGCTGCCGTTGAGATTGCAGTGAGACGCGGAGAAAAGTGTGAAGTGTTGCTCTTCGCAATAAAACATCTTTGATGGGACGTGTCGCGTCTCGGCCAATCAGCGTTCAGATGTCCACAGCGTTTGGGGGTTCAGGTTAGCTTGAATGTTAGTCCGCTACATCTGCTGCTGTCACGCTGCACGGTGTAGCGATGCTAACAAAGTACCCGTACGTTAAACACGATGTGATTTAGCATATTTCTAGTATCGATACTTCATTCAGAGAGCGATCAGAGCGCACCCGCTGCTCCGTGTCGAGCTGTCTGCGCACTGCGCTGCGCAGCTCACAGCGAGAGAAGAGGCGCAGCTTAGAGACTTCGGCTTAACAAATAAAAAGATGCCAGAAGTGAAATGTTTCAGTCTGTAAAGTTCTGTAACTCTCCAGCTGCTCATCCTGATGAACTGTGGATCATCTGGTCAGAGACTAACGGCCTCATAGTGATCATCAATGCTATGATGGAACCATGTAGTTTCATTCATATCTGGCTGTATTAATACTAATATTACTGTCATTTGTTAAGTGTTGAAAAAGTTGGTAAAAAGTGAACCATACAGATGTTTTATTTATTACTATTATAGATAAATATACCAGTCTCGTAATTATGGTGCCATATTGTTTGTATGGTGTATTGAATTCTGGTATCGGGTATCATGATATTTATGGCAGGTATGTA
This sequence comes from Pseudoliparis swirei, assembly GCF_029220125.1. Classification (NCBI taxonomy): domain Eukaryota; kingdom Metazoa; phylum Chordata; class Actinopteri; order Perciformes; family Liparidae; genus Pseudoliparis; species Pseudoliparis swirei. Next base: position 1,053,870 of record NC_079404.1, on the reverse strand, counting down.
ATATGTAATAGAAGTTATAATATGAGTATCGTGACAAACAGGTAGAGACAGAACAGATTCAGGGAGAAGTCCATGAGGACTGTTCAGGCAAAAGGAAGTTGGTTCATGAATGACTTTAACCATATTATATATAATGACAATGTATATTTGTTATTACTGTCATTACAGGGCTGAGTCAGAGCGGAGGACCTTTTGTTCTTATACTGTTTATTATCATTATTTAGATTTGTGGTCAGAACAATAAAATGACTGTAGTTGTGGTTCTAAAAGCTTTGAGGCTTCAAACAACGTGGATGTGGTGACAAAAAAAAAAAAAGTCACCTGCACCCCCCCCCCGTTGTCACCTTTTTCACCCCTCATGAGTTTGCAGGTATGATTAATACTCATAGGATCATGTGTCATTAATACTCATAGGATCATGTGAGTCATTAATACTCATAGGATCATGTGATCATGTGACTGATGTATTTGTGTTCAATGCGTGACCCCGTGTGTGTCCCAGGTGCCGTGGGCTACGTGGGGACGAGTGCCTTCGTGAGGAAGATCTACACAAATGTGAAAATTGACTAGCGGCTTCCCTGGGACCTCGATGGCCACGCCCCCGTGTGTCCTGACGGCGCCGGGCTCGAGTCATCGTCCTTTATTTCTTTTCTTTCTTGCAAAGAGATTTGTGAGAATCTCACTTTGTACAATGTTTTTTTTCCCCATTCTTTTTTTTTTCCCAAATGAATTTTTCGAACGCAGCGAAGCGAGGGCGCCGTCTGCGCGAGAGACGCCAACACACGTTCTGTTTTTATCAGTTTGAGGGCCTCCCCTCGCGCGTCCCGGTGGAACAGTGCCGCTCTCTTCAGTGAAGAGGCCTACGTAGTGAAGCCGTTGCTCGGGTCCAGAGGGCGGGCTTCACGCCCCGCGGCCCGACCTCATTTTGTATTGTTGATCTCTGAACCTCGCCCGTCCAGCGCCGCGTCACACCGCCTTCCTGCAGAGAGGATGTGGAAACGAGCCGTCACTCGAGAACCCCCCCCCCCCCCCCCGAGGTTTCTTAACTCTATTACAGTAGCAGTCCATCCAGGTGTGAGTCCTGCTGTAATTTACTGAACAGGGGTCAAAGGTCGTGGTACAGGAAGAACCGCTTTTTAATGGATGTGATCCGAGTCCCCCGATTGGTCGGGGCGTTCTTAATGTTTGGGTTTGAATGAAGTCTACTTGTAAAGATAATATATGGATGGGTGGGAGTGTATATAACCTTAATGTACCGTTAGACCTAGATCCCAAATGTATTTTCGTTGTACAGATTTACTACAGGGTGTTTCTTTTGTTTTTTTATGGATCATTTTAGTTCTGACAGAAGCTCCCGGGCCCTCTGGGCTCGGCGCCGCTACATCTTGCCTGAACTTGCATGAAGTCTTCACCGAGCGCTGTCGTCTCCGTCTGTAAGCGTTCTGATGACGCTCTTGATTTCACGTTTTATTTAAAGCTTTAACGCCTCCTCCTCCTCTCGGCCCGTGGTGTGGATGGCGGAGCGAGGCGGTTCCCACATCCTGTGCAAAGTGAAGTTCATGTCCACCTAACTCGATGTTCCACGCGCGTCCCTCCGCGTGTGGACGGTCTGTTCCTGTCGGGCGGTTCTCTTCTGGTTCTAGTTCTAGTTCCCCTGAAGTTGATGTCGGCGCCTCGTGTCGTCCCAACGACGTCTGACGAGATGTTTTGAAAACCTGCATATTAACTTGCTGTAAAGAGAAAATAAACATGTTTATGTACAGGGGTCATCCCGTGTGTTCTGATGCTGACGGGGAGTCTGAGTCATTAGGTCATGTTAGTAATACAGAGTGGTTATTAATACTCAAGCCTCAACTAAGATTACTTTGAATGATTGATTCTAATACATATAAATAAATGACATTTTTAATACAAAACTCTGACCTTTCACACAGGTTACTTTACTAGTGTTGGCACAGTTCCTCAAACTATAAACATTAGCGTAGCGGTAAGATTGAAGTGTAAACTATTTATTTTGTGTTAGATAAAATATGCAGAAATAATCCACTTTTTGGCATTCATGCTGAGCTAATCATCAGTAACACGGTAACTCAATGAGAACAGGCTTGAGGTCTCACCTGGTCCGTCGCCATGGGAACGCATTCTGCACCAGCATGAGGTCAACGACCAACGAGGCGTTCGCTAATATTACGAGCGTGAAGAAGACTCCAGGGGGCGGGACCATAGGTGTATTTATATTATATATAGCAGAGTGATCCTCATTGCCCCTTGTGGTGTTCATGGCTCCGCTCCTTTTTTTTCAGCAGATGGGGAAACAAAAATAATCCAAAACATTCACCACAGATGGTTTCTGTCATTTCATATCATGCAGATGTTTGAACATCAATGGAAACAATTATATAACCTACACCAAGTACATGTCACTAACATGTTGGGTAACAAGAACCATCAAAGACCACCTGTAGACCAGGAACCACGAGGTCCAGGTTTAAAGACCACCTGTAGACCAGGAACCACGAGGTCCAGGTTTAAAGACCACCTGTAGACCAGGAACCACGAGGTCCAGGTTTAAAGACCACCTGTAGACCAGGAACCACGAGGTCCAGGTTTAAAGACCACCTGTAGACCAGGAACCAGGAGGTCCAGGTTTAAAGACCACCTGTAGACCAGGAACCAGGAGGTCCAGGTTTAAAGACCACCTGTAGACCAGGAACCACGAGGTCCAGGTTTAAAGACCACCTGTAGACCAGGAACCACGAGGTCCAGGTTTAAAGACCACCTGTAGACCAGGAACCACGAGGTCCAGGTTTAAAGACCACCTGTAGACCAGGAGGTCCAGGTTTAAAGACCACCTGTAGACCAGGAATCTATCCATTATCCATCATCTTCTCCCATCTCTGACACGGAGTTCAGGAGGATCTGGCACATCAATCAAAATGAAGAGCTTCTGTTTACAAAGCATGAGTTTATTATGTTTATAGAGTACATACAATGCATAAACTATTAGTCATATAATATCTACACCAACAGTAAATGTGTGTGCTGGTGTTCCTCAGTTGACGGTTTCAAAGTACTCCTTGGACCCTTCTGGGGTCGGTTTGATCTGAAAAGAAAGTAAACTTTAGAACCTGTTCATCCTCACTGGTTGAGACACTGAGTGACAGGTCAGAGGACCAATCAGAGGGGCTCACCGTGGGGGACTTGGGGGTCCAGCTGGCCGGACACACCTCGCCGTGCGTCTCCACGAACTGGAAGGCCTTCACCAGGCGGAGCGTCTCCTCCACACTGCGGCCGACCGGGAGGTCGTTCACGCTCATGTGTCTCACCACGCCGTGGGGGTCGATGACAAACAGCCCCCTGGTGGACAGGGCGGGAACAACAGCAGCCATCAGGTCACCAGGGTTCACACACACGCTGACCTGATGGCTATGACCTTTCTATGACCTTCCCATGACCTTAAACCACATTTCCATATGAAACATTTTGTGAATCTCGGTGTATACACGAGAGACAATAGTTTGACTAAAAGAATAAATATTTATATAAATGATTATTCTTTTAATCAAACTGTGTGAATGAACATATGACTATAACAACATTTACAGGACTTTTCCAAAACTTTGAGATAACTTTTCTCCAGGACTTTTCCAGGACTGTAAATAAACATTTTGTCATTCCATGACTTTCCCAGGTTTTCCAGGACCGTACAAACCCCGAGTAACTTTCTAAATAACCGTTATGAAGTTATATTTTTTAAAGACCGTCAATATAGGAAATAAAAGTAAATCATAATCAGTACAGTAGGAATATAAGATATTTATAAAATATAATAAGCAGCAACTGCAGGTTCTCAATGGGTTCTGCCCCCTGCTGGCCAGGAGAGAGAATGCATGTTGGCTTCACTGGGCACAAGTGCAATAATCAAAGCAGTAATAATGGAATAAACAATAACTTTGTAAATGAACATAACATTTACATGGCTTTTCCATAACGTCGGGATTATTTTTCTCCAGTACTTTTCGAGGCCTGGAATTAACTATTTTTTAATTCCATGACTTTTCCAGGTTTCCCAGGACTCTACGAACCCTGTAGATCCCATAATGAACATACTGAACAGACCTGAGTGCAATGCCAGGGCCCTCCAGCAGGACGCCGTAGTCTCTAGAGATCTGCTTGTTGAGGTCCGACAGGAGGGGGATGTGGATGTGGCCCAGGCCTCCAGTCTGAGGAGACACCATCACAAGTCCTGCTCGTAGTAACGCGTCTTAGTCATGTGACCCGTTCATAGCCGCATCACAGAGTGAACGACGAGTTAAACTTTGCCCCGTGGGTTTGGTTAATCATTAAAGATGAGAACCTTGCGCGGCATGTTGATCCACGCCAGGTGGGCGAAGTGGGAGTCCACGGACACGCCCACGACCTCACAGTTGATGTCGTGGAACTCGTTGGCCTTGTCGCTGAAGGAGATGATCTCCGTGGGACACACGAAGGTGCTGCAACACATCACAAAGGTTGACCCCCATCCCCCGATCGGTGCAGCTGCAGACGCCACATCTGGATCATGTGTCTCTCTCTGTGCGTCATGACACTCACAAGTCCAGCGGGTAGAAGAACAGCACCAGGTATTTGCCCTTGAAGTCCTCCAGGCTCATCTCCTTGAACTCCCCGTCGTGGACGGCGGTGGCCTTGAAGGCCGGAGCCGGCTGCGTGACGGCCGGGCTCCACCTGGAGGAGGCTGCGAGGCAAAGACGACAGACAGTCATTCACGCTTATGATTAACTTTATATTCATTATTTTCTACTTTAACAAATAACCACTCGGTTTATTAACCGCCGTTATCAAAGTTGTGAGTGGTTAATATTCAAGTCAACATTTAATAAACCGCTTAAAGACATTTGTACGTACCGGTAGAGAAACAGCTCCTCTGGAGCATCCCTGCATGTTGACCGGCTGCTGTGACCTTCAACCCTCCTGCTGCAAGCTTGGCCTTAAAAAAACAAGACGTCAATAAAACATAAATAATCTACAAAAGCAATGAAAAATAAAAAGTTAAGTCATATATATCTACATATGTGTGTATATACATATATATATACACACATGTATATATATGTGTATATGTATTTATATACAAACATATATATATATGTATATACACACGTGTATACATATATATGTGTATATATATGTGTATATATATACACATATAAATATACACACATAGATATATATACATATACACACATAGATACATACACACACATACATATACATATATATATATAATATATAAAGTTTTTAATTCAATTTTGGCCTTTAATCATTTTTTATGTATGCGTGTATTTTGTCCTTTGTGTTTTTAGTATAATTATTTCTTATATTTTACATAATGCTGTGTGTTCTATTTGGGGATAAAGATATTTTTACAAAACAAAGAACAGAAACAGCAGTATTTAATGTCCTTAGGGCCCATGTGCAGTGAGGCCCACGGTGACTCTTTAACACTCAGTCATGATCACACAAGGTTATGCTACATGTATTTATATATATTTATATATATATATAAATAAATAAACACTCTTGAGCATCATAACGACTCTTCTCTTCTTTAATCTGAAGTTGTTCCTCACGGCCTGAAGTCTTCCGCATGGTCCAATGCAGCGGCCGCGGACCAGAGGTTTGACACCAGGTGTCAGTTGGCCCGGTGGCTTAAATGTGCGATACAGTGACGTGAATTATTATTATTACTAATCGAGTTAATGAATCCTCTCGGTAATTATCTTTAGCTGCTGGTGGCGGGAACACGAAGGAGAAACGGTGTCGCGTGAAGTTAGACTCACAGAGCTCCTCAGAAGTCTCCCGACGGTGGCTGCCATTTTGGATTATGTGAGAGGGGTAGGGGGGGGGTGAGATGTACCAGGTTATTGCGTCACTTTGCGTCATTTACGTACGTGCTCGACGCAAACCTGTCCGCCAGTATTATTAGTCGTGACATAAAGGGAAACATGAGTTTAGTGAGCGACGTTCCGGTCGGTGAGTGACACGGATGATGCGTTTAAGAGCAAAACGAAAACAGAGAATTATCCTGCTGCCTTCAGGTGCTCGAGAGCTCCTCAGGTGATAAGAGACTCGAGGATAAACACATGTTGTGTTTACGATGGAATAATAACACGCTGACAATTACACGATGTTTCGTTCACCGCGTTATGAACTCAACTACAGTTACAACTATAAATTCCGATATTTCCTGTATCCCCGAAGGCAGCATTGACATCACGTGATCGAAGGCGGAAGCGGTTTGTAAATAGGTCTTGACCTCAAAAGCACGACGCGCTGCTGCTGAGCCGGTGGTGAGTTACTGCTCCTCATGTGTGAGGAGTGAAGGTACTCCGTGTTGCCATGGATACCAACCTGCTGTACTGGAAGAGCCACGGACAGGTACGTGTGACAGAGGCTCTGTACGTCACTGGGGTTTCATTTACACCTGTTACCAGGCACGTGCACAGACATTTTGGGGGGCAGGTGCTCAAACCAAAAAAAAGGGCACCCAATGCCACAAAAAGAATTCTGACAGAGTTGAAGCATAAGCAGCTTTACACTGATGATGCAATACATCCTCGACCTGCGTTTCCTCTGGCAGCATCAGACCGCTTGCTTACATTTTCTTTATGAATAAAGATGAATTATTATATAGCAACAACAGTACAAGCGTTCTGATTGGCTCATGGGTCGCCATACCAGCCACGTATTGCTCTCCTCGCTGGTCTGATATGGATCAGTATTGCCCTCTTACGTCATTTTCAAAATGAGTGATATTGATAGACATCAACAGACATCCCTCTGAACAATACCAGAGGCCTTATGATTTTTTTATCAGTCTGGCCACGCAAATCCTAGACTAGCCCCTGTTAAATAGAACGGAATAAGAAGTCACTCTCTCTCTTCTCTCTTTCTTCTCTCTTCTCTCTCTCTCCCTCTCTCTATTCTCTAAACATAACTAACGTCAGTAAACGGATTTTCGTGAGTTTTTGTTTGTTTATTTGTTTAGGAAACGTCGGACCAGTTGTGACGTCATGTTTTCAGCAGCGCTAATGTTGTGGTTGATTTATCACAAAACAACGTCAGGGGACAAACACCGTCAGGACCTGTTGGTCTGGTGCTGCGCGTCAAAGGAGAAGGAGGTGCAGCCGCTTGGTGGCGCGAGGAGACCTGCGCGGAGGAGGAAGTGGAGGAGGAGGCGGGAGGGGCGCGGGGGGGGAGGAGGAGGGGGGGGGGCTCGTGAGCGCCGCGGAGCGGGTCGGGGCGAAGTTCTCAGATAAATGCCCCGTCGGATATTAAAACATATTTGGGAGGACTTGATGACAGAAAGAGTAACTTTTATTCTTAAATACTGATGAATAAAAAAAAGTGTCTCCAGCAAAAAGGGCACTTTTCTCATCCAGGGCAAAAGGGCTGGTGCTTGAGCACCACTAGGGCTCTATCTGTGCACGTGCCTGCCTGTCACATTGCATCCTGTTCGTGTCTCTTCTAGATGTGTTTTAATATATATTTTAATATATCTGTTATATGTTCTTTCGTCTTCAGTCCTTCCTCAGCCGGCTCCAGGTCTGGGTGAACCTCCTCGACCCTCTGTCTCTGCTCTCCTCTGATGTGAGTAGCAGTCAGGCTGTGACCTCCTGCTGGGAGAAGATGTGTGATCATGGTTAATTGGTTAATTGGTTAATTGACCTGCTCTCCTCCTCAGGCCGACATACTGAAGGCTCACAGCTCTCTTGGGAGCGGAGAGACACTGAATGAAAAGGTCGGATTACGTTTATGAATCTTAATCTTCTTTTGAACCGTTTGAACCTTTTTGAAGTAAAACCACGTCTGTTGTGTTTCTAGGACGGAGCAGCCTTGAGCCTCTCACTCGTGAGTGTTGACACATAATACACAAATAACACACAAATAACACACAAATATTTAAAAAAAGATCACACACATAATACACACAAATAATACACAAATAACACACAAATAATACACAAATAATACACACGCAACACACAATAATAACTCCTGAGTCATTTTGAGCCTGATGGTGTGACTCTGGTCCTGACGGTGTGACTCTGGGCCTGACGGTGTGACTCTGGGCCTGACGGTGTGACTCTGGGCCTGACTGTGTGACTCTGGTCCTGATGGTGTGACTCTGGTCCTGATGGTGTGACTCTGGGCCTGACGGTGTGACTCTGGGCCTGACTGTGTGACTCTGGTCCTGACGGTGTGACTCTGGTCCTGACGGTGTGACTCTGGGCCTGACGGTGTGACTCTGGGCCTGACGGTGTGACTCTGGTCGTGACTCTGGTCCTGATGGTGTGACTCTGGGCCTGATGGTGTGACTCTGGGCCTGATGGTGTGACTCTGGGCCTGACGGTGTGACTCTGGTCCTGACGGTGTGACTCTGGGCCTGATGGTGTGACTCTGGTCCTGACGGTGTGACTCTGGGCCTGACGGTGTGACTCTGGGCCTGACTGTGTGACTCTGGTCCTGACGGTGTGACTCTGGGCCTGACGGTGTGACTCTGGTCCTGACGGTGTGACTCTGGGCCTGACGGTGTGACTCTGGGCCTGACGGTGTGACTCTGGTCCTGACGGTGTGACTCTGGGCCTGACGGTGTGATTTTGTTCCTGACGGCGCTCTGTGTCTGCAGTCCTCGGTCCACGCCGACTCCGGCGCCGTGGTTCCGCTTGTCTTCCGCCCTGCAGGTACAGAACCATCTGCATCCACACAGTCGAGTTACCTGGGGAGAGAGAATTCACATCAGGGAACATCAAGTATTCCATCAGGGGGACACAGATGTTTGGGGGCAGATGTTCCCCCACTCACTGAAACCAGGCGCATGACAAATAAATTGGGGCCCTTTATGAAGCTTGTGATATAACATTGTGTTGCATGTTATAAAATAATAAATATACTTATTCAGGCTTCCAGTGTATGAGCAATTGTCATAAAAATGGCAATAATAAGACTTTTGTATTATTTCTTTGTGGTTATTTATTGTTATTACATTTTTTAACAACTATTAGCAATTATTACGTATTTATTTTATAATTATAAATTATATATATTTTTTATGTTTGCATGTACAGTACAGACAACACAGACAAGACACACACAAAGAACAAAAACAAAACGCTCTTAAATTATAATTATTAGAGGGAACTTAAAGACAGTTAACATATTAAATACAATTTAATTTTGTGGTGCACTACATGAATATTATTAGTTATCACTGACGTCGTCTCTGTCGGTTTCTCCCCAGCGCTGCTGCCGATGTCGACTCCTCTGGTACGTCTGACCTCGTGAACATGAAGTCGGTCTGAAGTCAGCCTAGAGTCTGAAGTCTGAAGTCTGAAGTCAGCCTTGAGTCTGAAGTCTGAAGTCAGTCTGAAGTCAGTCTAGATTCTGAAGTCAGTCTGAAGTCAGGTTGTTGATGTGAAACTCCATGTGTGTTCCAGGTGGTCGCCAGCTTCCTGCCGCACAGCAGCGTCCGCCTCGCTCTGTTCTGGCAGGTACAAAGAAACGTTTGTTTGCAATAAAGCAGGATCTTAGACGTGGCTATGAAACATTAATGATCCCAACGATGCGTTGTTAGTTTCTGCTGCAGAGCTACTGCGCTGGCTTCAACTATGCAAACAGGAACTCTTCCTCGGAGCAGGTAATATACCTTTATATGTATAATCCATATTCTAACATGTGAAAGTGGCTCTCCACCCAGACCCTCGGGCCTTATCTCTCCCCTCCAGAGCCCCACGGCGTCTCTGATGCAGCTGCTGTTGATGGCGGGGACCGTTTCCTACACTACATGTGCCGGGGTGTGTAGCCCGATAACACCGCGCGGGGATGTGAAGCGTGGAGCGTGAAGTTGCCTCTTCACTTCCCTCCTCTTGTACTTCAGGCACTTCCTCAAATCTTCATCAGCCGACTTGGAGTCCGGAGCGCTCCGGTCCAGACGTTCTTCCGGTCGATATTACCCATCCCCCTCTCGGGTACGTCTCCATCTCCGGAGCTTCGTGCCGCAGCGTCGTGTCGCACCTGGATCCTCACGCATGATGTCATCGCTCCTGCGGTTGTGGCTTTAATGGTGCGCTCTAACGGGCGAGACTCTGTCCCCCTCCAGCTGCTCTGGCCTTCTTCAACGTGGTCACCGTCAGGAGCGCCGAGTCAGAAACGGGCATCCGGGTGTTTGATTCCAGGGGAAACCCCGTCGGCCTCTCCAAGGCAGCAGGAGACAAGGTGAGAGGAACGAGGACCAGAGGAAGTCTCCTCATTGAGAGCAGCGGCGTTACTTCCCCTCCTCCTCCGCGCTGCAGGCCGTGAGGGAGACGGCGTGGTCCAGAGCGGTTCTGTTCGGCGCCACGGCGGCGCTCCCCAACCTGCTGGTGCTGCTCCTCCAGAGGTCAGTGTGCGCGGCGCTCTGCTGGCCCCTCCCCGCCGCGCCGCGCTGAGCTCCTCCCTCTTTCAGGACGAGGCGCTTCCAGAGGAACTCTCTGCTGGCCGCGCCGCTCCGTCACGTCAGCGTGGCGTTGGTTCTGGGCCTGATGATCCCCGTCTGCTTCAGCCTCTTCCCCCAGCTGGGGACGGTGAGTCCCCCCCCGACGCTGCGGTGGGTCCCTGAACTCGGCCGACATTGACCTTGTTTCTGCAGATAAGGAAGGAAGACGTGGAGGAGCGACTGAGGGCCGCGGCGGACGGCGAGCGGCTCTACTACCACCGAGGACTCTGAGGGCGGCGAGCGGCCACCGTGACAGGATGAAGTCTCTTCTCGCAGATTTCACACTTCTTCTTTTTATAGTACATTTATTTAGTTAGAATATTTCCTTGTACCTGAAATAAACGTCCACTGTGTCGAGAGCAGCTGAGAAATGAAAACCATGAAGAAGAGTTTCTATCTAACACATTGAAACGGCTGCATGTTGTATGTGTGACGCGTTGCACTGGAGTGGGAGCGACATCTAGAAAGCACAGGTGTACCAAGGGAAAAGGTACCCGCTTGATTGGTCTCCACTTCACAGACTAAGTGGCTCCTGATTGGCTCCTGAAAATATCCTCGTCACATTCCTGACAACAGTAATATTTATAAAGTCAACTGTAAGTTGATTATTTTCTCCTCCGCTACGGTTTCCGGTTGCTGGTGTGACATGCATTCTGGGATATCTGCTGGCCAGAGTACCACAAGTCTCCTCTGATGCATCCTGGGTAAAGTGGGAGGTTCAAGTCACATCCGGGCATTTTGACCGTGCTTTGGGCTGCGACGGATGACGTAGAGAGAAGTACACACAAGAACGCTGATTGAGAAACGGCTTTAAACTTATCACATATATACTTTTATTAAAAAGTCCCTTTATAAAAACATCTGGGCTCCGATCTCAAACATTTGCCGGGTCCTATTTTCATCGGCGGATTAATACCAAGGTGTTTCTGTAGAGCGGATGCATGAGCACCGTGATGGACACGGGGTTTTTATACGGTATAATTGAAATGTAGGGATGTTTATTTAATTATTATTATTATTTTGTTTTGAGGGTAATGAGTCTACTGTCTGATTGATACTCCCGAGCAGAGGGTGGCGGTAATGCACCAACATGGATGCCAACTGCCGTTAAAAGAGAAGCGCAGCGCTGAGGCTCATGGGCTCATTCAAAGATGGAGAAGCAGAGGAATGAGACTCCTCCCCCCCGTGGAGACGCTTCCTGTGAGGCAGCAGCGGCGCCCCGGACCACCGGAACCACCCCGACACACGCCGCCATGGAGTCGCTGGACCACCTGACGCCGAAGCACGGCGTGAGGATCTCTCCGAGCGGCCCGTGCTCCGTGGAGGATGTCTGCCTGGCCGTGGGCGACGTGGTCGGAGACCTCGACGTGAAGTCCGCCTCGTGGATGGACGGCGCCATCGTGGTGTTCGTAGCGACGGTCGCTAAGGCGGAGGAGCTGGTGGCGCGAGGCATCGTGGTGTCGGGCACGCACGTGCCGGTTCTCCCGTTCTGATCAGCGGCTGTTACGGTGTCGGAACCTCCACCGCCACGGAGGACTCCGAGGACCCGGAGCGGCTCCACCTCCACCGGGGACTCGAGGACCCGGAGCGGCTCCACCTCCACCGGGGACTCGAGGACCCGGAGCGGCCACCGTGACACGATGAACTCTCTTCTCACAGATTTCACACTTTTTGTTGTTGTAAATCTATTTAGTTGGATTATTTCCGTGTTTTCACAGATATGAAATCGTACATAAATTCATGAAATATACATTTAGTTCTCAGTCACAGATCACATTATCTGTATGTAATGCACTGATCGGCCACTGGGCGGCGGGCTCGGCTCAAACCATCCATACAATAAAAATGTAAAACACTGGACATGGAAGCACCGATTTGTTATTGGATGAACAGCTCGTTCTACAATCACCTAGTTCTACTATCAAGTCAGTTAGTGAAATACTAAAAGACATTTAAACCTGGAATAAACGTCAACTGTGTCGAGCGCAGCTGAGAAATAAAAACCATGAAGAAGAGTTTCTAACTCATTGAAACAGCTGCATGTTGCATGCATGTGTTCACGTATTATGGATGTATGATGTGTGTGACGCGTTGCACTGGAGTGGGAGCGTCCATCTAGAAAGCACTATCAGGTGTACCAAGTGAAAAGGTACCCGCTTGATTTGTCTCCACTTCACAGACTAAGTGGCTCCTGATTGGCTCCTGGAGAAGGCGTCTCATGCGTCTCTGGCTGCCACCAACACGTCTCTGCTCGCAGACTTAAACTTATCATGAATATATACTTTGATTAAAAAAGGCCCTTTCTAAAAACATCTGGGCACCGTGATCTCAAACACTTGCCGGGTCCTATTTTCATCAGCGGATTAATACCAAGGTGTTTCTGTAGAGCGCCGTGATGACGCTGCATGGCCGCCAGCGCTGAGGCTCATGGGCTCAAGACAAAGATGGCGAAGCAGAGGAATGAGGAGACTCCTCCCCCCCGTGGAGAAGCTTCCTGTGAGGCAGCAGCGGCCCCCCAGACTGCAGGAACCACCGCAGCCGGAGTCCGTCCGGCGAGCCGGGCTTCAGACCCGGAGCAGCTGCTCGGCAGCCGCCAGGTGGAACAGGAAGCTCTCCGTGGCCGGGGGGAGGCGGTGCTGCTGCAGGGCCTGCAGGGTGAGCTTGGAGTCTCCGCACGGCTCGGCCAGCGCCACCAGGCTGTCCAGGATCTCTCTGGTCTTCACCGAGATGTCCTGTGGAGACACCTGGCCGTTAGATCCCCGACTCAGAGGACATCTTTATCTAACTGAGGAGGAACGTCTGCTGCAGGTAAACTCACCTTGATGACCTGAGTCTCTGACCTCTCATCGTCCTCTGCAGACTGGACGATGAGGAGGCCGACGTCCTTGTGCAGCTTCCCCATGGACATGGACTCTGTGGGGGGGGGGTCAGAGGAGGTGCTGTCTGAATCTCTCTCTCTGAAACATACTGCTCTCTCTCTCTCTCTGAAACATACTGCTCTCTCTCTCTCTCTCTGAAACATACTGCTCTCTCTCTCTCTGAAACATACTGCTCTCTCTCTCTCTCTCTCTCTCTCTCTCACCTTTGGCGCTCTGGGACACCGTGATGACGCCGTCTGGGAGGTTCACGTACACGTCAAACACATCCGACCTGTTGCTCACCTCCGGATCGATAAAACCTGCCACGTATCCTGCGGAGGAAGCGAAACATATTCATAATAATAATGAATCCTCCGGCGTGAGACGGCGGTGCAGATGAAGAGTTGAGCGGCCGCCTCACCGGGGCACTTCTTCAGGTCCTCTAGCTCGGCGTGGGCCAGGTGCACGAAGGGGTGCAGCACCGACCAGTCCTTCCTGTGCCACGTCAGCGTGGGCAGAGCTCTGAGGAGACACAGAGCACATTGACCTCACCCCTTTAAAAGGTCAAACACAGAGATGTGGAACCTTTGAAGCTGCGTTCACAGCACAAGAGTTGAGAATTGTTCTCGTGAGTCGATCCATAAGCAAAGTCAACGTACAGACGCGAGTAGTTTAAGATAGACGAGAACCTTTCATGGAAATAATTAAACTTTAGTGAAAAATTCTTTATATATAATTAATATATATATATATATATAGAATTATAAATATATTAATTAAAAATATATATATGTATGCCGGGCTCAGCCTTAGAGATAGGGTAAGGAGCTCGGACATCAGGAGGGAGCTTGGAGTCGAGCCGCTACTCCTTCGCATCTGATTCGGACGCCTCCTGGACGCCTCCCGTTAGAGGTTTTCCAGGCACGTCCTACTGAGAGGAGACCCCGGGGAAGACCCCGGACACGCTGGAGAGACTACATCTCCCGGCTGGCCTGGGAACGCCTCGGGATCCCCCAGAATGAGCTGGAAAGTGTTGCGGGCGAGAGGGAAGTCTGGGTCGACCTGCTGGGTCTGCATCCCCCGCGACCCGACCCCGGAATAAGCGGATGAGAATGGATGGATGGATGGATATATATATGTAGAAATATATAAATACATATGGATAAATATGTATATAAATATATATATGGATAAATAAATATATTAATGTTATGAACCCAGACATGAGGGCGTTAGATGTTCCGACATGTGTGTGATGTCCTCAACAAGTATGAAGCAGAACTAGTGGTTAGTTCTTCACGGTGGATGAAGGAGATGATAACTGCTTCCACAGAGATAAGCCCCGCCCCTCTAAGCCCCGCCCCCTTAAGGGTGTGAACGAAGCAAAAACCCACAAAGAGTCACGCGAGTAAAGCGTTGCAAATATTCGCCTTTCGCTTCTCGTGTGAACGCGGGTTAAAGTCTTAACGCACCTCGTGAACTCCAACAGCGCCTCAATCCGCGGGTGATGGACGACGATCCTCTTCTTCAGCATGAGCGCGGTGTAGAGGACGACGGTCTCCATCCCGAACCGAGACACCACATCTGGAGACGAGACACACGGGAGCCAACCGGGTGAACCGCGGCCCGACCGAGTGGCTCGGTACGAACCCGGCAGCTTTCCACGAAGCCGGTTTCATTCCCGTTTCATCGGCGTTGACGTCTCACCTTTGACTGAGCCGGCCAGGTACGCTTTCCGAACGTCGTAGTCCTGAATTAGAAATGATCCGTTCTCATCACTGTGGCAGACGCCTTGAGTCAGCACCGTGACGTAGGCCTCCATCATCTCCACCGGGCTGCCGTGGATGCTGTACATCCTGGATAATAAAAGGAAAGAACATTTTAATGAATTAAAACACGATTAAAAGGAACGTGTACAAGCGGTTTTATTGAACGTTGTACCTGCAGAGTACTCGACTCAGCGCAGCGTACTTCTCAGGGTTGAAGTCTTTCGCTGTGACAACTATTGAAAAGTGAGTGACCTGGAACGGAGAAGATAAGAGACAAAAAAAATCTGAATTTCAAAGGCCGGACAGAGAAGCAGCCCTCTGGTGGGTCCTCGTCGTCATGGCAGCGGCGTCTCCGTACCTTGGTCAGCGCGGTCGGCTCCTGCACCTCCGCCGTGGTGACGTAGTACCAGGTGCGCCGGAACTGGCCGAACACGAAGGCGTGGAGGTCCCGGCCGTCCTGCGTCAGGCAGCTCTTGCTGAGCAGGACTCGTCTCAGGTCTGAGTCCACGGAGGGGAAGCACCACACCCACAGAGCGTCTCCATTCACATCCTTCTCTGTGCAGCAGGGGAGCGGACACAGCTGGACTTCACAGGTGCTCTACTGATCAAAAGCTTGGCTCGCATAGACATTTAATTTAACTCTCTACATAGTTAATGTGTACATGACTATTCTCTGGTGTTTGATGAAGTCTCTACAGAGATGTGTAGAGGCCCATCTCCAGTGTTATAGTGGTACATTGTGTTATCGCCTTAGAAGACTAACGGAGGGGTGGAAAACCCTGGGAGCGCGGCTGAAAACAGTTATGCTGGTGAGAGAAGCTATAAAACTGGAGCGACAAGCTTGAAGAACAACATTAATATTTACAATAAAAATCATTATTTATAATCTCGTCAATGTCTTGACTTTTATATTAATTTTGCAAATCATTTGATAAATAAAAGTGTGAGTTTTAATGGAAACCCCCCAAACTGTCTGTCTGAGACTCGTGACCAGTAGGGTGTGACAACCTGTTGGAGGACACAGCACCAGACTGGGTTCTCTGGGGTTCTGCAGCACCAATGGAGACCTGCAGCAATGCTGATGCGGCACATTGGGGTCACACTGACATCACGTGACTCATGCGCGTGCCGAGGAGTCAAACATCCCAGCCGAGCAGCAAGAAAAAAAACATTGAACGAAAACTTACCGATTAATCCGACGCTTAACATAAACTGCGTTTCAGTCGCTGCCTTATTCCATACCTGCAAGAGGTGAGAGAGCCACACGTTAACCGCGCGTGACGCAGCAGCATCTCAGTCTGTGACGGTTTAACCGTAAAGTACCGTGAGAACTCCCGCCTCGTCCGAATGTGACGCCAGAAGGATTTAATAAGACGCTTCCGCCGGCCGGCGGGAGACTTCCGTGTCAACAGACTTTCGTCTCTTTGCGAAACCTCCTCCGTCTTCCGGGTCAGGAGGAGTCTCGCGCGGGAGGACACGCGCTGCTGCCAACCAATCATATAGCTCGCCATACGTCAGACGTAATGGTGCGTTCATGGTTGCTAGAAGTATAGGACTTATAGGAAGCGTACAAAAAAATCGCGAAATGCAAATATATGCTGATATATGGTCACATTGTGTACATCTACCGATACCTGTTCATTGGTTACAATACAATTAATTCATCTATACGTTGGTAATGTGATATTGTTTTCGTATTTTAATTAAACTAAATCAATGTGCTGATCAACATGAAACCATTTCTTCCCCATTCCTCCCCGTGAAAAGGCTTCTCCTGATGCGATGCGAGGTCCCGGGACAGAGGGTGTGTACACATTGTAAAGCCCTCTGAGGATTCTGGTCTACACGAAATAAACTTAACTTAATTTAATTTAATTTAATTGATTATCTTTATTTCAGCCTGATCCTTAAATGTTAAATATCTGTTGGTATTGACTATAATATGAAGTTAAATATAAACGTGTTTTATATACAATTGGGTTACTAAAGCCTACATAGTTTGATAACATGTTTAACGACGGTTACGCGAACACACCACTAATGGAGCTCAGACGGGAACTTTATACACCCAAAGTTGCCAGGTTTGTAGAAACCCCCTGTTTGGAAGTTCTGTGAGGTTACGGTTCTCGATCATATTTAACACACTTTATTAATTTGATAGTTTAAAACGACACCCAAGGTCACTTATTAGTGAGTTATGTGGTAGAAATATTGAACAATAATAGGTCAAATATAGAAAACAGATCAATCGAGAGGATTTATCATGATATCAAGATAACGTAGTAACTCATAGCACTTATCCAAACAAACCAACACATACATAATCACCCGTAACGATGTATGCTTTTATTTGACAAAGTTTACATATTAAGATTGGATTAAAATCAGAAACAATTATGAAACATATCGCTAGTTATTGTCGATTTTGGTTGAGACAGAACATGAGCATGCTTTCTTGTTACTGAGTTTTCAAAGTGGAGGGTTTGGGTAGAAGCGGCACTGCGAAAGGGGGATAGGATTCAAGGCAACCCCAGCTAGGCCGCTCACGAGGTTCATCCTTTCTCAGCCACACCGTGCAGCGGGTGAGTGCGTGGCGTGGATGGACTGGTGAAACTGATCGAAATTCACTGAAGTCAGCCCATTTGAGCCTCACGAAACGCCGCCAACATGCCGGCGTACTTCCAAAGGCCAGAGAATGCTCTGAAGCGGGCGAACGGTGAGTAGAAACGCAACTAGAACGGCAGACATTGTGCTGCCGCGCGGACGTTAGCTCCGCTAGCGCCTGAACGCACCGCCACTCTGCGGCGACGCAGTTAGCCCCGCTAGCTGCTAGCTAGCTGCTAGCCAGCTGCTAGCCAGCTGCAAGCCCGAATGGCGGGCGAGCACTGTCGACCTGCTACGTGTGAAGCTAACCTGCTGGGCCGTTTTTTGGGGGGAGGGGGGCATTGAATAAGTCTGTGACATTTTTAGAAATGTATCTTAGGAGGCCGTTAGGTGCCCGTATAGCTTTGACACGGCGTCGGCCACAACTATGCTCACAGTTTAAGCTCTCGGTTCTATTCTCGTAGCGTTAATGCTAATGCCACCATCATCAAGCACCGTGGGCCTCAACATGGCAGCCTCGTCCGGCCAACCGCGGGAGCGGTGCGAGGTGCTGAGGGGTTCTCGTGAGCGGTACTGTGGAGCTCACGTGGATCCATTTCTCGATGTGTTTACACAGAGTTCCTTGAGGTCGGCAAGAAGCAGCCGGCTCTGGATGTGTTGTACGATGTCATCAAGAGCAAGAAGCATCGAACATGGCAGAAGATCCACGAGCCCATCATGCTCAAGTACCTGGACCTCTGCGTGGATCTTCGCAAGAGCCACCTGGCCAAGGAGGGTCTCTACCAGTACAAGAACATCTGCCAGCAGGTGTGTGAGGAGGAGGAATGAGAGGTGCACAGAGCGGAGTCGTCCTTGTAGTTTTATGGCGTTTATTAAATGTGTGTCGTTGCTTTCAGGTGAATATCAAGTCTCTGGAGGATGTGGTTAGAGCTTACCTGAAGCTGGCGGAGGAGAAGACTGAGACCGCCAAGGGGGAGTCTCAGCAGATGGTCCTGGACATCGAGGATCTGGATAACATCCAGACTCCTGAGAGGTGAGGGTGCTCACATGTAAGACACAGAAAGGATGTTGCAGCATGACAATAGTCTGATGGATAATCTAGATTGATGTGTGTCTGTGTGTGTGTGTGTGTGGTACAGTATAGTGATGTCCAATATGAGACGAGATATCCAAATGTGTAATATGGGCCAATGTTCCCACATTTCGTGCTGTAGTGGTTTTTAATGCTGCATTTCAGAACAGTGACGTCCTCCAGGAAACCGGCCACACTATTCTAGCTGTTTCATTATTTTCCTTGACTCACTCCATAAGTAAATATCCATAGCAGTGAGGATGATGTGTCATAACTCTTATTGTGTAAATACTGATGTACAGGTCAACATTGTCGTAGTCCACGCTGTCCCTCGGGTTGAAGGCGCTGAGCGTGTTAAATGTCCGGCGGGTCGTTAACGTTGCGCTTGTGGTTCAGCGTTCTGCTGAGTGCTGTGAGTGGAGAGGACACTCAGGACCGTACCGACCGCCTGCTCCTCACCCCCTGGGTGAAGTTCCTGTGGGAGTCCTACCGCCAGTGCCTGGACCTGCTGCGGAACAACTCCAAGGTGGAGCGCCTGTACCATGACATCGCCCAGCAAGGTAGAGCCTCCACTGAACCCCGTCGAGATCCTTCTCGAGGCTGCAATGTCAGGAGGTTTTTATCCCAAGTCTGTTTTCACGGAGGTAGATTTAACTCGATGACAACAGGATGAACACTGTCAATGTCAGCCAGTAATAAATACGGTTTTACGAGGTCCACATCTAAGATATAACATTTCAATATAAATATAGTTTTTCTTTTGCTTTGCCAAGTTATTAAAGTCACACACAAAATCATTTTAACAATGCAAATAAAATCTTAAATTACACGTTGAATCTTACAAAATGCGGTGAATGATGTCCGGTCGTCTTTCCTGCAGCGTTCAAGTTCTGCCTCCAGTACACCCGCAAGGCAGAATTTCGCAAGTTGTGCGACAACCTGCGCATGCACCTGGGTCAGATCCAGCGGCACCACAACCAGAGCACGGCCATCAACCTGAACAACCCGGAGAGCCAGTCCATGCACCTGGAGACCCGCCTGGTGCAGCTGGACAGCGCCATCAGCATGGAGCTCTGGCAGGTCGGTCGACCCTACAGCTCTCAACGCACAACACGCACGTTTACACGTATCGAGACATTGAGATGATTAAGATGTTTCCAAAACTCTGGAAACTGGTCAACAGTCCTATATAAGTGTATGACCTGTAGATGAAGCACGTATTGTACTATATTGGAAGATGATATGGTGATAATGTAATTTTCAGGGTTCGTACAGTCATGGAAAACCTGGAAAAGTGATGGAATTTTAAAATGGTTATTTCCAGGCCTGGAAAAGTCATGGAAAAAACTTAAATCCCAAAAGTTAGGGGAAAGTCCTGAAAATGATGTTATATTCCCCTGTGCATCGACACAGTTTGATTAAAAGAATAAACATGTATGAATGTGTTGTATTCCATGTTCATTTTCGCAGAGTTTGAAATCATAATTTTTTTTTTCAAGAAAGGCGCTCAAAATATAAGCAGGCATACGAATAAACATTCCTATTAAAAAAGATGTAATCAAACTATTGATTTGTGTCATTTCAGGTTATATACTGTGTGCTTTGGAATTATCTTGTTTAAATACAAAATGTTCCCACCGTTTCTCACTTTTTCATCGTATACACCGAGATTTCAGTTTGGTCATTGAAATTTGGTTTAAAGTCCTGGAAATCCATCCGTTGAAATGTGTAAGAACCCTGAATTATAGTGTTTTTCTCTTTCCAGGAAGCCTTCAAGGCTGTTGAAGACATCCACGGCCTGTTCGCTCTCTCCAAGAAGCCTCCCAAACCGCAGCTGATGGCCAACTACTACAACAAGGTGTCTACCGTGTTCTGGAAGTCTGGAAATGCTCTCTTCCACGCCTGCACCCTCCACCGGCTCTACCACCTCTCAAGGGAGATGCGTAAGAATCTGACCCACGATGAGATGCAGAGGTAAGGCGCTCGCCGTCTGAGTGAGAGCACGGGTTCCCCTCGCGGAGAACCACCGGTTGAGCCTTGCTTTCGCGCTCCAGGATGTCCACCAGAGTCCTCCTGGCCACGCTGTCCATCCCCATCACCCCCGAGCGCACCGACATCGCCCGGCTGCTGGACATGGACGGCATCATTGTGGAGAAGCACCGCCGGCTGGCCACCCTGCTGGGCCTGCAGTCCCCCCCCACCCGGCAGAGTCTCATCAACGACATGGTACGAGCGTTGCTCCGTGTTTGAGGTCTGAACTTTGCCCCTGAACACCCTGAGGGTTAGCGCTTAGCTCTTAGCCCGGTCTTGTAAACATATGAATCGCTTTATGATGATTATATTTGTATGTTTGTAGGTGAGATTTAACTTGCTGCAGTACGTTGTTCCTGACATCAAAGAACTTTACAACTGGCTGGAAGTCGACTTTCACCCCCTGAAGCTCAGCGGAAGAGTGACCAAGGTAACATCGGCTGGTGAAGGAGGAAATACACAAGCCGTCTTGTGAGTGTAGTGTTGATAATATTCCAGTTTATGCTAACGCACTTCTTTTCCCATTAGGTGCTGAACTGGGTGAAGGACCAGGCTGAGAAGGAATCCGACCTGCAGCAGTATGTCCCTCACCTGCAGAGTAACACCATCCTGAGGCTCCTGCAGCAGGTAACTCGGCCCGCTTTGTCTCCTCGCGTCCTCGCTGCCGCTGGAGATCTCACGGCTCTTCATCCGCTACTCTAGGTGGCGCAGATCTACCAGAGCATCGAGTTCACCCGGCTGGCCTCCCTCGTTCCCTTCGTGGACGCCTTCCAGCTGGAGCGCTCCATCGTGGACGCGGCGCGACACTGTGACCTGCAGGTCAGGCCCCGAGCAGCAGAGGTCACGCGACTCCGTAGGAACCCACAGGGTTTACTCACCCCTCGTTTCTCTTCCCCCCGAAGGTCCGTATCGACCACACCTCTCGGACGCTGAGCTTCGGCTCTGACCTGAACTACTCCACCAAAGAGGACGCCCCCGTCGGGCCCTTCCTGCAGAACATGCCCTCGGAGCAGATACGCAACCAGCTGACGGCCATGTCGTCCTCTCTGGCCAAAGCCATCCAGGTCATCAAGCCGGCCTCCATCCTGGTGAGTTGACCCGCTGACCCCCAAGACCTGCTCCAACATTCGCTCTGCCCACACGACCACGCAGTCAGGGCAGAACGGTGACATGTTTCTAGGAGGCAGTGTTTCCCCCACCTGACCTCCAGCTGGTTGACCTCCAGGACATTTAAAAATACAGTAAAACTTGTGAAATAACATTTAACAAAAATAATAAATATACTTATTTAGGCTTAAAGTATTTGATCAATTATCATAAAAATGGTAATAATAAGACTATTGGACAATAATAAGACTATTAGACAATAATAAGAATATTAGACAATAAGACTATTAGGCAGTAATAAGACTATTAGACAATAATAAGACTATTAGGCAATAATAAGACTATTAGACAAGAATAAGACTATTAGATAATAATAAGACTATTAGACAATAATAAGACTATTAGACAATAATAAGACTTAGGCAATAATAAGACTATTAGATAATAATAAGACTATTAGGCAATAATAAGACTATTGGACAATAATAAGACTATTAGACAATAATAAGACTTAGATAATAATAAGACTATTAGGCAATAATAAGACTATTAGACAATAATAAGACTATTAGACAATAATAAGGCTATTAGATAATAATAAGACTATTAGGCAATAATAAGACTATTAGACAATAATAAGACTATTAGATAATAATTCAATTCAATTCAGTTTATTTGTATAGCCCAATTTCACAAATTACAAATTTGTCTCGGAGTGCTTTACAATCTGTACACATAGACATCCCTGCCCCAAAACCTCACATCGGACCAGGAAAAACTCCCAAATAACCCTTCAGGGGGAAAAAAAGGGAAGAAACCTGGAGGAGAGCAACAGAGGAGGATCCCTCTCCTAGGATGGACAGATGCAATAGATGTAATGTGTACAGAAGGACAGATTTAGAGTTAAAATACATTCAATGAATATGACAGAGTGTATGAATAGTTCATAGTAGGCATATTCCACGATGGAGACCTCCACGATCCATCAGGCAGATGGCGGTGGGGAGGAGGAGTGGCGGAGTCTCAACAGGACAGTCGCGTCGTCATGAGCAGGAATTCCGACCCAGACGATCCATCAGGCAGATGGGATCTATGCCGTCTCATAGGGTCCGATGACCCCATGAGACGAAAGTCAAAAGGACTTCCGGGAGAAAGCAGAGTTAGTAACGTGTGATTGAGAGATGAAAATTCATCCTTAAGGAGAGAACAAAGAGGAGATAGGTACTCAGTGCATCCTAAAACGTACCCCGGCAGCTATAAGCCTATAGCAGCATATCAAGGGGCTGGACCAGGGCAAACCTGATTCAGCCCTAACTATAAGCTCTGTCAAAGAGGAAGGTCTTAAGTCTACTCTTAAACGAGGTGACTGTGTCTGCCTCCCGGACTGAAATTGGAAGCTGGTTCCATAAAAGAGGAGCTTGATAACTAAAGGCTCTGGCTCCCATTCTACTTTTTAAGACTCTAGGAACTACAAGTAGTCCCGCATTTAGTGAGCAAGGCTCTCTAGTGGGGCAATATGGTACGACAAGCTCCTTAAGATATGATGGAGCATCACCAATCAAGGCTTTGTAGGTTAAGAGAAGAATTTTAAAAGTGATTCTTGATTTTACTGGGAGCCAGTGCAGAGCAGCTAGTGCAGGAGTGATGTGATCTCTTTTCTTAGTTTTAGTGAGAACACGAGCTGCAGCATTCTGGATCAACTGGAGGACCTAAGAGATTTATTAGAGCAGCCTGCTAATAAGGAGTTGCAGTAATCCAGTCTCAAGTAACGAACGTGAACCAATTTTTCTGCATCTTTTGAGACAAGATGTGCCTGATTTTGAAATATTACGTAGATGAAAGAATGCAGTCCTTGAGATTTGCTTTACGTGGGAGTTAAAGGACAAGTCCCGATCAAAGATAACGCCAAGATTCTTTACAGTGGTGTTGGATGCCAGGGCAATGCCGTCTACAGAATCCACATCACCAGATAATTGATCTCTGAGGTGCTCAGGGCCGATTAAAATTACTTCGGTTTTGTCTGAGTTTAACATCAAGAAGTTGCAGGTCATCCATGTTTTATGTCTTTAAGACATGCTTGAATTTACAGAGTTGGTTGCTCTCCTCTGGTTTTATCGATAAATATAGTTGAGTGTCATCTGCATAACAATGAAAGTTTATGGAGTGTTTCCTGATAATATTGCCCAAAGGAAGCATGTATAAGGTAAATAAAATTGGTCCAAGCACAGAACCTTGTGGAACTCCGTGATTAACGTTGGTGGTTATCGTAGCGTCATCGTTTACAAATACAAACTGAGATCGATCTGATAAATAGGATTTAAACCAAATTAGTGCCGTGCCTGAAATGCCAATCGACTGCTCCAGTCTCTGTAACAGGATGTCATGGTCAATGGTGTCGAATGCAGCACTAAGGTCTAACAAGACCAGGACAGAGAGGAGTCCTCTATCAGCACTAAGGTCTAACAAGACCAGGACAGAGAGGAGTCCTTTATCTGCTGCCATTAAGAGGTCATTTGTGATTTTCACCAGTGCCGTCTCGGTGCTGTGGTGTTTTCTAAATCCTGATTGAAATTTCTCAAATAAACTATTATGATGTAGAAAGTCGCACAACTGATTTGCGACCACTTTCTCAAGGATCTTGGAGAGGAAGGGGAGGTTAGAGATCGGTCTGTAGTTAGCCAATACCTCTGGATCCAGAGTGGGCTTCTTCAGGAGAGGTTTAATAACAGCCACCTTGAAGGAGTGTGGTACGTGGCCTGTTAGCAGAGACACATTGATAATATCTAATAGAGAGCCGCCAATTAAAGGCAAAACGTCTTTAAGCAGCCTCGTCGGGATGGGGTCCAAGAGACAGGTAGGCGTGTTCAAGTAGAAACCGTTGAAAATAATTGGTCACGGTTGATAGGAGAAAATCCCTCCAAATATACACCAGGGCATACAGCGGTTTCCAAGGCCATTCCACTTGAGAACAGATTGGCACTGGTTATGGGCAAGAGATTATTAATCTTGTCCCTAATAGTTAAAATCTTTTCATTAAAGAAGTTCATAAAGTCATTACCACTAAGGTTTATAGGAATGCTCGGCTCCACAGAGCTGTGACTCTGTCAGCCTGGCTACAGTGCTGAAGAGAAACCTGGGGTTGTTTTTATTTTTTTCTATTATTGATGAGTAATAGGCTGCTCTGGCATTACGGAGGGCCTTCTTATATGTTTTAAGACTATCTCGCCAAACTAAGCGGGATTCTTGAGATTAGTTGAACGCCATATGCGTTCAAGCTTGTGACGTTGCTTTAGTTTGCGGGTCTGAGGGTTATACCAGGAGCAAACCTCCTCTTCCTCACTGTCTTCTTCTTCAGAGCCTCTATCGAGTCCAGTGTCATTCTCAGAGAGCCTGTGGCACTGTCAACAAGATGATCAATCTGGGACGGACTAAAGTTAGACCAGGAGTCCTCTGTTATATTGAGACGTGGTATCGAATCAAATACAGAAGGAATCGCTTCTTTAAATTTAGCTACAGCACTATCAGTTAGACATCTAGTGTAGAAACTTTTGACTAACGGAGTACACTCCGGTAGTATAAATTCAAAAGTTATGAGGTTGTGGTCTGACAGAAGAGGATTCTGTCGGAAGACGTTCAAATGCTCAATGTCAACGCCATAAGTAAGAACAAGACTATTAGACAATAATAAGAATAAGACTATTAGGCAATAATAAGACTATTAGACAATAATAAGACTATTAGACAATAATAAGACTATTAGATAATAATAAGACTATTAGGCAATAATAAGACTATTAGACAATAATAAGACTTAGACAATAATAAGACTATTAGATAATAATAAGACTATTAGACAATAATAAGACTATTAGACAATAATAAGACTATTAGATAATAATAAGACTATTAGGCAATAATAAGACTATTAGACAACAATAAGACTATTAGGCAATAATAAGACTTAGACAATAATAGGACTATTAGACAATAATAAGACTATTAGACAATAATAAGACTATTTGACAATAATAAGACTATTAGGCAATAATAAGACTTGGATAATAATCTACAGATTTAAAGTGTTTTCTTTGATTACATTTTATTCTTTTTTTCTTTGTGGTTATTTATTATTATTACATTTGTTATACAACTATTAACAATTATAACTTATTTACAAAATTATATTTATTGATTTTTGTTGTGTACCTGCCTAGCAACACAGGTATAACACAACATAGTTATGGGGCATGTGTTGCCTCCTCGTGACATCAGGGGCAGCGTTATACTTCATGTTGCCCGACGCTGGACGCAATGCTAACGGACACACGATGCTAACGGTCACGTGATGTATTCCCATGCGGTATTAATGATTAGTGCCTTTTGGCGCCTTTATTCTGTATTCTGATGTTTTCGTCGTTTCTCAGCAAGAGCGCGAGGAGCAGAACCAGCTGGCCATCGCCGCCTACCTGAAGAACGCCCGCAAGGACCACCAGCGCATCCTGGCCCGCCGGCAGACCATCGAGGAGCGCAAGGAGCGCCTGGAGAGCCTGAACATCCAGCGCGAGAAGGAGGAGCTGGAGCAGCGGGAGGCCGAGCAGCAGAAGGTCCGCAAAGCCGAGGAGGAGCGTCTGCGCCAGGAGGCCAAAGAGCGGGAGAAGGAGCGCATCATGCAGGAGCACGAGCTGATCAAGAAGAAGACGGTCCGCGAGCGGCTGGAGCAGATCAAGAAGACGGAGCTGGGAGCCAAGGCCTTCAAGGACATCGACATCGAGGTAACGCTGCTCCTCGGGGCCGCGTGTCGGATAAAGTCAACGGGAAACTGACCCGTCGGTTGTTTTACAGCACCTGGAGGAGCTGGATCCCGACTTCATCATGGCCAAGCAGGTGGAGCAGCTGGAGAAGGAGAAGAAGGAGCTCCAGGAGCGTCTGAAGAACCAGGAGAAGAAGGTAAGGGGAACCTCGGTGGACGCGTCGGTCTCCGGGTGTGAAGTGGACACTCATCCGTCTCTCTCCAGATCGACTTCTTTGAGAGGGCCAAGCGTCTGGAGGAGATCCCTCTCATCAAGAAGGCGTACGAGGAGCAGCGCATCAAGGACATGGAGCTGTGGGAGCTGCAGGAGGAGGACAGGGTACTGAACACTGACAGGTCGCACGCTGGGCTCAATGCCCCCGAGGGAGGGGCTCACCTCGTGTGTTCTCCTCGTTGTAGATCAGCAACATGCAAGTAGAGCGGGAGAAGGCCCTGGAGCACAAGAAGCGCATGTCCAGGATGATGGAGGACAAAGAAAGCTTCCTGTCCAAGATCACCGCCGCGCGCAGCTGCATCTACGAGGTGAGAGCCTGAAGTCCAGGAACCTCAGACATGCAGAGGAGCCGGTTCACCCTGTAGACGGTGCTGCTTACATCGAGAGCTGAGGTTGTTCTGATGAATATGTGTCGGATACAAGGGTCGTTTTTTTATAGAAACGCAACACGAGACCCCCGAGGTTCATGCACACGACAACTCGTCAGATGAACTTCTGATGTCTCGACAGCAGGAAAACTGACTTCAAATTCACTGTTCTGTCTTTTTGAAGGAAAAATTGAATACGTTCGAGGAGCGCATGGTGGAGGAGAGGAAGAAGCGCCTGGAGGAGAGGAAGAAGCAGCGCAAAGAGGACCGGAGGAACAACTTCTACCGCCAGAAAGAGGAGGACGCCCAGCGCATCCACGAGGAGTCGCTCAAGAAAGGTGATCAATGTGTTCCATGTGCACGGGGGACGTTACTACGGCCTGGTGGACGGGAGGCGTTCAAAGCCGTCAGTCTGAACTCGTTGTCTTCCTCTCGGGTCGCAGAGCGTGAGGATCGGGAACGCGTGGAAAACGAGCAGCGAGAGGAGGAGGACCGCGAGTACCAGGAGCGTCTGCGTAAGCTGGAGGAGCAGGAGAGGAAGCAGCGCGCTCGCCAGCAGGAGATCGAGGAGCGAGAGCGCCGCCGCGACGATGAGAAGAGAGCGCCCCCTGAGGAGAAAACCAAGGTACTGCAGTTAGTCTCTGAGGTCATCAGGTCTCAGACCTCTGAGGTCATCAGGTATCTAGACCTCTGAGGTCATCAGGTATCTAGACCTCTGAGGTCATCAGGTATCTAGACCTCTGAGGTCATCAGGTATCTAGACCTCTGAGGTCATCAGGTATCAGACCTCTGAGGTCATCAGGTATCTAGACCTCTGAGGTCATCAGGTCTCAGACCTCTGATGACATCAGGTATCTAGACCTCTGAGGTCATCAGGTCTCAGACCTCTGATGTCATCAGGTATCTAGACCTCTGAGGTCATCAGGTACCTCTGAGGTCATCAGGTCTCAGACCTCTGATGTCATCAGGTATCTAGACCTCTGATGTCATCAGGTCTCAGACCTCTGAGGTCATCAGGTATCTAGACCTCTGAGGTCATCAGGTCTCAGACCTCTGATGTCATCAGGTATCTAGACCTCTGAGGTCATCAGGTCTCAGACCTCTGATGTCATCAGGTATCTAGACCTCTGATGTCATCAGGTATCTAGACCTCTGATGTCATCAGGTATCAGACCTCTGAGGTCATCAGGTCTCAGACCTCTGAGGTCATCAGGTATCTAGACCTCTGATGTCATCAGGTATCAGACCTCTGAGGTCATCAGGTCTCAGACCTCTGAGGTCATCAGGTATCTAGACCTCTGATGTCATCAGGTATCAGACCTCTGAGGTCATCAGGTCTCAGACCTCTGAGGTCATCAGGTCTCAGACCTCTGAGGTCATCAGGTATCAGACCTCTGATGTCATCAGGTCTCAGACCTCTGAGGTCATCAGGTATCTAGACCTCTGAGGTCATCAGGTATCTAGACCTCTGAGGGTCTCGGTGGGTCCTGATTGATTTTGTTTTGCTTCTGCAGGATTGGGCCGATAAGGAGACCGAGAAGGAGGGCGAGAAAGAGGAAGGAGGATGGAGGAAGCGTACGGACGGCGACTCAGAGCGGCGTCGCCCGGTGCCTGACCGGTAGGTTTTGGAGCTGTACCGTTTTATCCTTCATGAAGCCACGAGCGGCCACCGCTAACGCGCTCTCTCCAGGGAGTGGAGACAAGACGGCCGGGAGGAGGACAAAGAGGGCTCCGCCCGGCGAGAGGGCCTCAGCCGGGGCGGAGACGACCGCGGACCCCGCCGAGGCTTCGACGAGGACCGCGGCCCGCGCCGAGGGATGGACGAGGACCGCGGCCCGCGCCGAGGTTTCGACGAGGACCGCGGCTTCAGGCGCGGCTTCGACGACGACAGGGCTCCCCGGAGAGGCACGGACGACTCCAGGGGCTCCCGGCGCGGGGGGGCCGACGACGACTCCTGGGGTCCCAGGAGAGGAGCCGACGAGGAGAGGGGCGGGAGGAGGGACGACGGGCCACGGCGAGACGTCGACGACGAGAAGGCCTGGAAGCCCGTGAGCCGCCCCGGTGAGAGACGGAGGAGTCCTCGACTCACTGAGACGCTTCATGAGACGTCCAGCTGGAGCACGAGAAACGAGTCACGAGTCACGAGTCACGATTCTTGTCTCGTGTCTCGTGTTCCAGCTGTCGGAGGGTGGCGTGAGCGAGAGAAGGCCCGTGAGGACAGCTGGGGTCCTCCCCGTGACGACGCCCCCGAGGAGAAGGAGGAGGTGAAGGTGGAGGAGAAGACCAGCGACAGCCTGAAAGACCGCCGCCCAGTCAGGTGACCCCGGAGGACCGCGACGTCATCGCCGTGGCGTCTGCGTCGGCTGTACTGACGGTTGCGTCTCCACAGAGAGGAGAACACCTGGAGGAGAGCCGAGGAGGGAGGGAGCTGCTGGAGAGACTCTCGCAAAGAGGACGCCGACCGCGATGAAGGTCGCAGCGAGCGCCGGGAGGCGGAGCCACGTCGAGAGATAGAGCTGCGCCGGGAGGCGGAGCCACGTCGAGAGATAGAGCTGCGCCGGGAGGCGGAGCCACGTCGAGAGATAGAGCTGCGCCGGGAGGCGGAGCC
The DNA here is from genome assembly GCF_029220125.1 of Pseudoliparis swirei. Lineage (NCBI taxonomy): Eukaryota > Metazoa > Chordata > Actinopteri > Perciformes > Liparidae > Pseudoliparis > Pseudoliparis swirei. The sequence goes on along the minus strand of NC_079404.1, from coordinate 1,023,895 downwards.
ACGCCGAGAGATAGAGCTGCGCCGAGAGCCGGAGCCACGCAAGGAGGCGGAGCCACGCAAGGAGCCCGAGGTGCGAAGGGAGGCGGAGCCACGCAAGGAGGCGGAGCCACGCCGGGAGGACCGTGAAGTCAGAGCGGCGCCCAGAGAGCAAGAGGATGGTAAGCAGGTTTAAGTTATAACTCTATTTGATGTGTAGAGGTTGTGTTCAGCCAGCAGGGGGCGCTGTTCGCCTTCATTCCTGCTACAGCGAGCGTCTTAAACACTCCTGAACTCGCGCTGCACTTGTGATCGGCGTGTTTTCTAACGAGCGTCCCCGGTCTCCTCAGGAGGTTCTTGGCGTCGTGGCGGCGAGGAGAAGGAGGAGCCACCGCGAGACCGCGAGAACGAGGCCGACGAAGACAACGCCCGTCGCATCAAGAACGAGACGGACGACGACGGCTGGACCACCGTGCGGCGCTGAGCAGCCACTCGGCCTCGTGGTGGTGACCTCCTCGTGGTGATGACCTCGTGGGGATGACCTCGTGGTGACCTCCTCGTGGTGATGACTTCGTGGGGACCTCCCCGTGGTGACCTCCTCGTGATGGTGACCTCCTCGCTGACCTCCTCGCTGTGGACTCTTCCTGTGACATCTTGTAGACTTTGTAGCTTTGGGTTGTTTTCCATTAATCTTTTATTTGATTTCAGCTGATTTGAACCATGTGCAGTGACTCATGCAAACTATCAATGTACACATGACTGCGCCCAGTGGTTAGGAGTGGTATTACCTTCCATTTAACAATTTAAAAAAAGTAAATTAAATCAACTGAACCAATGTACCTGCTCCATCTTTCACTGCATCACCAATGGCCTCTTTTTAGATATTTAACATGCTGGTGTATTATGCCATAGAGCCTCAACTCATAATAATAATAATAACCAGGGTGTTCAGCGATCTCTCTTCAGCTCATGTTCCAGATGCTTCGAACCGTAACTGGTGACATTTACATTTTGATGTGCATGCTTACAATATTCCATTGGTCTGATATCTTGTGGTTCTATCTTGCTGCAATTAATGGTTTCCACCCAGGTTGCATGTGTCCAGATAAGAGCTTTATTAATAAAGATGTTTGTCCACCACCTATTGGTCTCAAATGCTATGTCAACATTGAAGATTGCTGCACTCTTATTGTCCCTAGTCTGGTATTCAAAGCTAAACCACAGCCCAGCGGGGGGGGTCAGAGGAGACACAACATATAATCTATACTATCTATAATAATCCATATTGTTATCATTAAACCCTTTTTGACCTTTAAGATGCAACTCGACCGCTTAAAGAACATTTTTACTTTCATAAAGCGCCTCACCGGTGAAGCTCCGTCTTGTTGCAGCTCCTCAGACACGTGGAGTCATCACACTACCACGCGTGGCCACTAGAGGGCAGCAAAGCTCTATGGAGTATCACACTACCACGCGTGGCCACTAGAGGGCAGCACAGCTCTATGGAGTATCACACTACCACGCGTGGCCACTAGAGGGCAGCACAGCTCTATGGAGTATCACACTACCACGTGTGGCCACTAGCGGGCAGCACAGCTCTATGGAGTATCACACTACCACGCGTGGCCACTAGAGGGCAGCACAGCTCTATGGAGTATCACTACCACGCGTGGCCACTAGTGAGCAGCAAAGCTCTATGGAGTATCACTACCACGCGTGGCCACTAGTGAGCAGCAAAGCTCTATGGAGTAGCACACTACCACGCGTGGCCACTAGAGGGTAGCAAAGCTCTATGGAGTATCACACTACCACGCGTGGCCACTAGAGGTCGCTAAAGCTCCGCGGAGGTGTGTTCATGTCCATCAACGGTGAACTCGGTCTGGAACTCGGCGGTCGGTTTGCAGTCAGTTAAGAAAACAGTAACATACTGTCGAGACGAACTGTTCCTTTAAATATATATATATATATATATTGAATATATATAAATATATATATTTTGAATATATATAAATATATATACTTTAAATATATATAAATATATATTTAAACGGATGACTTTAAATGTGTCTGACCTGGTCCGACATGTGGCTGCGTTGTAGGTTACAGTAATCATAATCATAATAATAATAATAATAATAATAATAATAATAATATTCGTAATGATAGTAAAAATGTGCTTCATGGGTAAGATGTGTATGTTTATGTATTAGTTGATATTACAGAAAGATCTTTATTAATCAACTGACAACAGTGGGTCAGATAAACCATCAGAGCCCTCATGGTTCTGGATAATAACAATAGAGTGACACATCTATAATATAATATATAATAACAATAGAGTGACACACCTATAATATAATATATTATATAATAGAGTGACACATCTATAATATATAATATAATAGTGACACATCTATAATATAATATATAATAACAATAGAGTTACACACCTATAATATAATATATAATAACAATAGAATGACACATCTATAATGTAATATATAATATAATAGAGTGACACATCTATATTATAATATATAAAAACAATAAAGTGACACATCTATAATATAATAACAATAGAATGACACATCTATAATATAACATATAATAACAATAGAGTGACACATCTATGATATAATAACAATAGAGTGACACATCTATAGTATATAATAGCAATAGAGTGACACATAGAAGTCTAGTAAAGCTCCATCGTGGTGCAGCTGTTGAACCCGTTTTAATCCGGTGTGTGTTCTACGTGCAGACTCTTGACCTACACACTCACCCTGAACCCCTCGACGTCAACTACATACACAAATAAAAGAAAATAGTCATATCTCAATTAAAATACAATTATCTGTAGTTTTAATAACAATAATAATGATTAGGATTTCACACAATGTGGTTACCATTCCCGACCTACGTGGTCCCTTAAAAGGCGACTTTCATTTCTTCTAACGTCTGAAAAAGTAGCTAACAAAAGAAGAAAGAAAACAAATATTTATATATATATACTATATATATACTGTGTATATATATAGTATACACAGTATATATACTATATATATACTGTATATATATGTGTATGTTTTCTTCCTATATATATACATATATATATATATTTGTATTTTTCTATATATACATATATATAAATTTTCTATATATATATAAATCATTTTTTTATTCAAATAAAATAAAGAACAGAACATTGCATTGTTCATTTTCCGGGATGCATCTATTTAGTTCAGAGCAGTCTCGTGACTTTCTTTTAACTCATTTCACACACACACACACACACACTCACACACACACACACACACACACACACACACACACACACACACACACACACACACACACACACACACACACACACACACACACACACACACACACACACACACACACACACACACACACACACACACCCGTCTCAGGTACTCCAGTAAACACCTGAGCATGTTTGCATTGAGAGACTCGGAGTGGTGACGCGTGGAGGACCGTCTCGTGCGGTGTCTCCTCTATGGAGCTGTCTGTGTCTCCTCTATGGAGCTGTCTGTGTCTCCTCTATAACCTGTCTGTGTCTCCTCTTTAACCTGTCTGTGTCTCTATAGCGTGGCGCTGTCTGCGTCTCTGGCTCTCCAGAGTCTTGGATGTGGAACTCGTCCTGATGGAATCTGAAGCTTCTAAAAAACCAACAAACGGAACAGAAACGGAGCGAAGCGGCGAAGGCCCGCCCGACGCGGCTGTAATGGAGCTGATCCACTGTGTGCACAACATTGTGGCGCATAATTAAAAATAATCACTTGCTCACACTAACACTAAATGCCCCCCCCCTCCATAAAATAAATAACACAGGTTGAAGCTGCTATTGGCCTAAAAAGCTGAACACAAGCGTTCTACGTTGAGCTGGTTCAGTGTGTTAAATGTCCTGGAGATGTATGTGCGCGCGGGAGTACGCGTGTGTGTGTGCGTGTGTGTGTGTGTGTGTGTGTGGGGGTGGGGGGGGGGGGCTCCTCTTTGGACGAATCCGTTCCGTGTTGCGCGTTGGAGTCCGCCTCTCCGCGCGCTGCTCCCCATTGACGCACTTTTTTAAGGTCTTCTCCTCTTCTCCTCCTCACGAAGAGCAGCGGCGGCCAATCACCATGCCGGAGGAAGCAGTCTGCGGGCCCGCGGCGCTAATGAGGCTCACGAACTGACACATCTGCTGCAGCGACCGGCGAGGAGCGCGAGCACATCCATGGATTAGTCCGGGAGCAGCGAGCACTTCTGACTGTCGCGGCCGCGGCGCACAACTTCTCCACTGCGCGCGAACTTTGCCCCTTTCCTCGGCTGTGGAGTATCTGTTTTTTTTAGAGCCAGAGCGCCGCGCGACAGTTCGACCGTCGACCGGGGACCGGGACTACAGGACCATGTTCCAGCCGACACCCAAGCGGTGTTTCACCATCGAGTCCTTGGTGGCCAAGGATAACCACGGGCCGGCGTCCCGCGCCGAGGAGCCGCTCCGGCCGGCCGCGCTCAGCTACGCGAACTCCGGCCCGATGAACCCGTTCCTCAACGGCTTCCACTCCGGCGGCCGGGGCGTCTACTCGAACCCGGACCTGGTGTTCGCTGAGGCGGTCTCTCACCAGCAGAACTCCGGGGTCCCGGTGCACTCGGTGGCCCCGCCGCACGCGCTGGCGGCTCACCCGCTCTCGTCCTCTCACAGTCCGCACCCTCTTTTCGCGAGCCAGCAGCGGGACCCGTCCACCTTCTACCCCTGGTTGTTACACCGGTACCGGTACTTGGGCCACCGGTTTCAGGGTGAGTTCTCTCGATGCTTCGTTTGGGCTGTTGTTGTTGTTGTTGTTTATTTTTTCTCTCCAACAATTCAGACATCAGGATATATAATAAATTTAAAATATATATATGCAAGCAGAGCCGTTTTAAATACATTCTCAGGCCGATACAGAACATTATTTAATGGATTGTTTCGTTCAAAAATAAATGTTCTCATTTGCAAGAAATAAATAAATAAATATAATAAATAAAATAACACTCGTAAATAAAAGCTTGTTGACTTGTTGGGCACACGGTGACAAGTGTTTGATGCTCTGCAGCTTAAATGGATAAAGACGCGTAAAAAACTGAATTTATCTCGCTGCTTATTTCACATTTTAAATGAAATTAACTTTCTTGTTTTTAGTCGGGGAAAAAATAAAAATACATTATTTTTTTATTTTAAAATCTATTGCTAATTTTCAAAGGCTGACATGAGTCAAATTTCGGTAAATTAAATATATTTTAACTAAACTGTCTCGACTGCGGGGTGAAGATAATTCGTTTGTCATATATTTATTTTTCGGTCGCTTATTTTTTAGATTGTGATATTGCATTTTTTTCTCATCTGACAAAAGAAAAATAACATTAAGATATTTTATAGGAAGTAATTCAAAATTAATTTATCACCTTTTTTTGGTGGTTGCTGTTCATTTAGAAATCTTCATGCGATTTAATTTTACCTTTTGTTTACAAAGGCGGTTTTGGGGCTAATTTAATTAGGCCGGGATTAAACCTCGGAGCCGGTTCCCTCCTCGCGCGCTGGCCTCACAGCTGGAGGAAGTCGACAATAAGCACTTAAAATACAAACGCGCTCCCCAAATGACCCAATGACAGACGTGCCCACCCGGCTGGAGGCGCGGGCGGCCCCCGGTGTCCCCTCCGCGCGCGGGCCCGCCGGCTGGGGTGGAGACGTTACCGTGTAATAAAACATGAACATAATAAAGACACTAACAGTGATGCAAACACCTCCTGACGGACCCGCGCTCTGCCCCTCACAGGCAACGAGACCAGCCCGGAGAGCTTCCTCCTGCACAACGCGCTGGCCAGGAAGCCCAAAAGAATCCGGACCGCGTTCTCCCCGTCGCAGCTGCTGCGGCTGGAGCACGCGTTCGAGAAGAACCACTACGTGGTGGGAGCGGAGCGGAAGCAGCTCGCGCACAGCCTTAGCCTCACGGAAACTCAGGTAAGACGCTCTCACTGTCACCTGCAGCGCGAGGCCGGCGCGTGCGGTTCTCCTCCGGTCCGGTACACTTTATTTAGAACCGCGTCCCGCTCCGAGCTCACGGGCCTCTCAGGTTCTTATAAATAAACACGTCGCTCACATTGTGGATTTTATGTAAATACAATAATTCTTAAACATGGCTCTCATGGATCCTACAAAATAAAAGAAGCGCCAGGCCTTTGTAGACATGAGTGTGTGACAAAGAAGTGAAAGTTATAACTTTCAATAAGACCCGACCAGACCTGTCACTGCGGAGGAGGAGGAGGAGGAGGAGGGGGGGGCACTTTGTTTTGGGGGGAGAATGTTGCCTTTCAAAATGGAGGGCACATTAACCAGTTAGCCATATTATGGGATAGGCGACACAAAGAGAAAGAGAAAGAGAGAGGGAGTGAGAGGGAGTGAGAGCTGCCATATGTAAGATGCCGCGCGAGCCTTTTGTCCGCGCGCGTCTCCTGCGGCCGGCTGAGGGGAGAGGAGAGAAGGAGAGGAGAGAAGAGCTGAAACGCTCCGTGGTGACGAAGAGGAGTTATCATCGATTAAACTTGCTCATCACGTCCATTCAGAGGAGTGTGTGTGTGTGTGTGTGTGTGTGTGTGTGTGTGTGTGTGTGTGTGTGTGTGAGAAATGAGTTAAAATAAAAGAACGAGCCTCGTTTCCTCCTCTGAACGTCTGGAGGCGTCACGAGAAATAAAGTGGCCTCAGATGTGTGAGAGCTGAAATAGAAAATGTAAAAACACACTATTTAATCTTCTCATCGTGATGTGTGTGTGTGTGTGTGTGTGTGTGTGTGTGTGTGTGTGTGTGTGTGTGTGTGTGTGTGTGTGTGTGTGTGTGTGTGTGTGCTGAATGCATATGGAACACCACGCGGAGGATATTTAAATGCGGGATTCAGACCGTATGAATATAATTGCTGTTTGTTTGCTCAGCGGCTGCAGGTCACAGTTCACCTTCTCACTCCAAACACCGCGCGTCCTTTTACGCGCGTGGCTTTACGCACTGTGCCAATCGGTTTATCTGGTGACACCAGGTGGCCAGGTTGTTGTTGTTGTTGTTGTTGTTGTTTGTTGATTTTTAAACCTTTCTCTTTTTTTCCAGGTAAAAGTGTGGTTTCAGAACCGGAGGACGAAGTTCAAGCGCCAGAAGCTGGAGGAGGAGGGCTCGGAGTCCCAGCAGAAGAAGAAGGGCTCGCATCACATCAACCGGTGGAGGATGGCGACCAAGCAGGGCAGCCCGGAGGAAATCGATGTCACCTCGGACGATTAAAAATAAAGAGAGACAGAACGAAAGAAAGAAGTAAAGACTATCAGCGTCCGCGTGAAGGAGGACATGGAGACCGGAAGTAGAGACCGTGAGGAGCCCACGTCACATTTCACACGTCCGGAGATCGGCAGCTGAGGGTGAGAGAAACCCGCCTGGTGGCCTCCTGTCAGCGGGTCTGTCACTCCGAAAGACCCGGCGTGTCTGAGTCCACCTGGACCCTCAGACCTGGACCCTTCTGAGTCCACCTGGACCCTCAGACCTGGACCCTCAGACCTGGACCCGTCTGAGTCCACCTGGACCCTCAGACCTGGACCCGTCTGAGTCCACCTGGACCCTCAGACCTGGACCCTCAGACCTGGACCCGTCTGAGTCCACTTGGACCCTCAGACCTGGACCCTCAGACCTGGACCCGTCTGAGTCCACCTGGACCCTCAGACCTGGACCCGTCTGAGTCCACCTGGACCCTCAGACCTGGACCCTCAGACCTGGACCCGTCTCTCTGGTTCTCCCACCGCGTCATTCTTTTCCTCCAATTCCTTTTGGACGTTTTGCACTTGGAAGTTTCTTCTTTTTTTAAGTCGTCTCCACTCAAGAAACCAAAACACGAACTGCTTTTGTAAAACTTGAATCGCATGGTGTATCTTTTATTTTGGTAGTTGTTTTAATTTTGTTTTTTGATTTGACAAGTTTCACAAACCAAGAAAAGAAAAACATTTAGTTTGTCTTCTATTTTCCGACGTGGTGCTTCTTAAAGTGTTCCGTCTTTACTCTATGAATGACTCTCGTGTTCAGTGATTGTGAAACATATGAAACATATGAACATGTTCATATGAACATATGAAACATGTGAAACATATGAACATATGAAACATGTGAAACGTGAACATATGACACATGAAACATGTGAAACATATGAACATATGAAACATATGAAACATCTGAACATGTGAAACATATGAAACGTGAACATATGACACATGAAACATGTGAAACATATGAACATATGAAACATATGAAACATGTGAACATGTGAAACATATGAAACATATGAACATATGAAACATGAAACATATGAAACATATGAAACATATGAAACATGTGAAACATGTGAACATGTGAAACATGTGAAGTGGCGCTGCTGCGACATCGTGCTGCTTTTTTTCTTCTTTTGGAAAGAAAAGTACAACAATTGAATTTCAATAAATAAATAAAAAGAACTTTAAAAAGAAAGTGAACCGGACCCGAACGGGACCGGGACCGGAACCGGGACTCTGACCCAGAGCTTTACACGCGTCGCTGTCGGACTCCCCTCCAGCAGAAGGGAGTCAAAGAGAAACTGAAGCACTGATGATTCCATGTACAGAGATTAATGTTCTACACTTTTACACAATGTACATATACTGTTTGTGTTTGTGTTAAGTTTGCTACAATTTTAACACAAAGTATACTTCCAAGAAGTATGTAATTGTCAATATTTTGTCAATAAAGTTTTATCAATATGTCGCGCGCAGTAACCTCTGTAGACTTCTGATTATCTAGAGAACGGAGAGTAATTATATTGATGTTTTCTGAGGGCCGTCAAACGGAATCGCGTGCACGTGCGCGCGAACGAGGTGGTGGTGATATGGCGTTCGGACTTCTTCTCCACGAAGAAGAAACTAAAACTCCCGCAGCCCGTAACGCGCACACGTCGTCCCGCTCGGCGCAGGCCGCGTCGCGCGGCTCGGGAGCGGCGACAAAGAGTCCTGCGAGCTTTTGTGAAAGTGCAAATCAGTTTGGGCAATTATCATGCGGGGTAATACGAGGGGGAGAGGGGCTCGGGGCACAGTGGCCCCCTTTAATCTCTTAATCCGGGATCCAAGGGGCCTCGGTCCGACATAATTTAACACAATCTGACGAGCTCGCGCCGCGATAAGGATGCAATGTGGCGCAAAATGGGATCTTTGTGCAGAGCTTGTCTCGTGGGCTGCATGGACGGAACATTAGGACCTTCACACACACACACGCGCGCGCGCACACACACACACACACACACACACACGCGCGGTATTTTAAGCAGGGGAAACAATGCAGCCACTTACCAAAAGAAATCGGACACATTTAAACTGGATTACAATTTTTATTTTCAACGAGAACAACCTCGAATTGTTATTAATATTATTTTTTCCTGCCGCGATGTAATTGTTTAATTGTTTTTTAAACTAAAATGAGCTGTTTTTGTGGGGTTGTTTTGGGGAGGGGGGAGGGGGACATAGAGGGAATTCTTAATCTTATAACTGCAATAAAAATCTTTAGAGAATACCATTAGCTTTGAGAAGAAAAAAACCTAAAAGCTTTATTACAAGCCGCGCTTTGAATCGGGCGGATTAGAGGCCTGAAAGGGTCCCACCATAGTTAGAAGAAAAGGTTTCATGCTAATGAGGTTAATGCTCTTTGTATCTCCGGACTCCACAACTTCATTACTCCTATCTCGGCCAACACCGCGCGGCTCAGAGCGCGATCCACTCGAGCTCCCCTCCGCGGCCTCCACACAAGGATTGTATAGCAGTCCTGTTCAAACTAGATAATTATATCTTTTCAAGTTGGAATTAAGATAAAGAAAGTGCAGTGGAGGCGGTGAGCCTTGATCCGCCGCAAACAAATTCGCCCCCTGCGCGCCCGCGTGGACCCACCAGAGAGCGGCTTCATTAGCGCCGCATGGCCGGCAAGATTACTTTGTTTTAATCTGGAAGTATCTGCGTTGTGTTCCTCTTTTTATTCCAGAGCTCGCTGCTGTAAAACACTCCGTTGGTTTTATTTGAGGACGCGCAAAAAAATATTTATCAGGTTGAGCAAAAATTATTCAAAACCCTAATGTTACCCAAATATTATAAAACCAGAAATGTAATTCTTAATTCTCCCTGCTAAATATTTAAATAGCAAAATAAATTGAGCCGCAGTGGGTATTTTATAAATTACTTTGAAGCTCGCTCTAAATAATCCAAATAATCCCAAATGCACAAAACAAAATAAAACATATTTATAGGTTAATATTTAGAAGGACCTTTTCCTGCGTGTATGAATTCACTCCGCGCTCTAATAAAAGGATGAAGCCAGTTGGAGGCTGTCGGGTCCCGGATGTGATGTTAGGACGCGAAGGCCTCGCGCATCAGATTCTCCCGGAGCGCTCGCGCTGCTGCGGGACCTTCCGTGCCCCGCTGATCTGATCTGGAGCCTCTGGGACTCTCCACCCATCATCTCGGACTGTTGGATTATTACTCAAATATTCACACGAGCCCGTTCTGGTCCTTTTGGACCTAAAAAGATCGAATGGAACATTTAGAGTTGGACGTGAAGGAGGATCCGGCTGCGGAGAGGCGCGGCTGCTATCACGTGACCCCGTTGACCCAAAGCCTCTAATCTGCAATTAGGAGGTTTAATTACGTCCGTTGACACCACTAATGGAGGCGGAGAGGTGGAGGCGGTCAATCATTGATGGAGCTCACATGGGAGGAGAGTTTGTCAACATGTTCTCATCTTTAATTTTTATTGCGAAGAGCAAAAAGCATCAGGTAAAATAATACAATGGACTGCTGGTGGTGTGTGTGTGTGTGTGCGTGTGTGTGTGTGTGTGTGGGGGGGGGGGGGGGGTGGGGTGGGCACCTGTAGCCCGGCCTGTCACTAAGACTCGCGGGTCAAACCTGATCCGTCCCGGTCCTCAAATTGCCTCTGAAACGGATCCTGAAAGGAGAGCCGCGGCCTCGACGTGGAGCCACAAATATACACGACTAATGAGCAATTACTCCACAATCAGCCTCAAATGGCTTACGTCATAATAAATTAAACACCGGGGCCTCGGATGGAGTTTCTGTCTTTATTATTAATAAAGGGGGCGGGGCGATGTGCTCCGGTGATTATGTTTTTCCCTTCCAATTCCCCATCGGGAGCAGCGTTTACGGATTTATTAACACTTCACTGACCGCACTGGCGTCCTCGCTAATGCGCATGCGCGAACGTAATTCTATTTGTCTATTTTTTTATTGTTACGGATGCGCTATTATTTATAATTTAGATTTTTGAAGGAGATGACGCGTTTAATAAAAACACTCACGCGGGATCTTGAACGCAGCATTTACCCGCCGGCTGCGTTCAATGACACACATCATGGTCGTGAATGCCTAAACTCTGAGCTTAATGTGGTGAATCAATAGACTTCAAGTGGCGTGTAAAATAAAATAAAATAAAATAAAATGAAGGCATTACATGAAAATAATAAAATGTGAAGTCACATTTAAATAATATTAATTTTGCCAAGTTTCTTTTATTAAAAAAAAATTTCTAAAAGAAAATCCTCCATCACACTTAATTAATTCAGAGCAGGGTCACACACACACACACACACACACACCACACACACACACGCGCGCACACACACGTGCACACACACACACACACGTGCACACAGAGGCCTCGCTGTGATGTCACACACACACACACACACACACACACACACACACACACACAGAGGCCTCGCTGTGATGTCACACACACATAGAATTTGGATAAATGGACATTTCACCATTAAATATTCACGTGAGCTGAAACTCTTCCTCCACCTTCAGTCTTCCTCCTCCGTCAGCTCCGCCCACAGCTCCTCCGTCAGCTGCGCTCGGCCTGCGGTCCGGAGCCTCGTGGAGTTCCAGGCCTCCGTCAGCTGTTATTTTTCCTCTTATTATCTCCACCCGGCCGTCAACATTTCCCTCGTTGGGTTCCTGTGACCTGCGAGCCCAAAGATTCCTCTTCGCTTATTTTCTTTAATGACGGGGGAATTTGGGCTGTAATGCGATGCAGCCTCATTTGCATATAAGTGCTTCCCACACATGCACCAGCTCTGAAGAGAGCAGTTGTTGACCCCCCCGACCCCTCCTCCACCTTCTCCTCCTCCTCTGAAGTCCCACACATTGGGCCTGTATGTGCGCTGTAATGCGTAACACATGTCGACTGTACACCTGATCAAATACCTCCAGGCCTCAGAGCCTCATTCACTCCCCAGATAAAACAAACAGCACTAAATACCTCGCATGTGCCCAGCGGAGCGCCGTGCGTCTCCTCCACGGCGGCACCGGGACGGGTCCGACCTGCTGCGGGCTAACGGGGTCAGAGGTCACGCAGGCGGCCATGTTGTGTGTCGGGATCACGTGACTCACAGCTCCTCCATGTGGACCCGATTAGAGGCCGATGGAGCAGACAGGTGAGCCGTCGGCACCTGTTCACCCCCCCCCCCCTCTTGGAGCTGGGAGGCTGAGACCCCCAAAAACACGAGCTATCAGGTTTCTGTGGCCTCCTGAGTCCTGAGACTTGGAGGCGGAGCATCCGGAGTCCTCTGAGCACGAGACACATTTTAATTGTTTTCTTAGATCTTTGGGATTTCCATGGAGGGATTTTTAATAGATGATGACTCAGAGAAATATAAAACTAGGATAAACCCAGAACTACTTTGTACCGACTACATTATAATAATTATACACATGATTTAGAATGCATTGCTTATGGTTTAAATGATGCAATGATAACATATATATAGATATGTATTCTAGAGCTAGTGAATTATACCAACATATGTGTGTATACTAAATCAAGGAGATCACAGATTGCAGATCTCTTATTTTAAGGTGCATTATGGATCAACCACTATGATGGAGATCTGAGCAGGGACAACACAATAAGACAACAATCACATCAGGACACCATGAAATGAGTCGCCGTGATGCTTATTCACATTTTAATGTTCCGCAAACGAGCAAAACAAAATCCACAGAGACGGCAGAGCGGATAATTACAGTTTCTAATCATCGTTATAAAGTTTACAGGCTGAGACACTGAGACACGTCTATGACTCATGTCTCATGGAGACGCCCTGCAAGTGGAGCTCTGGAGGTGGAGCTCTGCAGGTGGAGCTCTGGAGGTGGAGCTCTGCAGGTGGAGCTCTGGAGGTGGAGCTCTGCAGGTGGAGCTCTGGAGGTGGAGCTCTGGAGGTGGAGCTCTGCAGGTGGAGCTCTGGAAGTGGAGCTCTGGAGGTGGAGCTCTGGAGGTGGAGCTCTGCAAGTGGAGCTCTGCAGGTGGAGCTCTGCAGGTGGAGCTCTGGAGGTGGAGCTCTGGAGGTGGAGCTCTGGAGGTGGAGCTCTGCAAGTGGAGCTCTGCAGGTGGAGCTCTGCAGGTGGAGCTCTGGAGGTGGAGCTCTGCAGGTGGAGCTCTGGAAGTGGAGCTCTGGAGGTGGAGCTCTGGAGGTGGAGCTCTGCAGGTGGAGCTCTGCAGGTGGAGCTCTGGAGGTGGAGCTCTGCAGGTGGAGCTCTGCAGGTGGAGCTCTGGAGGTGGAGCTCTACAAGTGGAGCTCCGGACAGGCGGTGTAAATGATTGTGTAGATTCAGCTGGTGACATGTCTTATGGGCCAGTGAACACCGTCACACCAATCATTGACTCTCCTCCTCCTCCTCCTCCTCCTCCTCCTCGTCTCACGAGTAGGAGACGAGAGCTTCTACTCAACAACACCATAACTTGTTGTGGAGACTTTACGTATGACATCACGCCTCGAGGAGATGAACTCTGTGCAATAATCCCACAGCGCTGACTGACAGGCGACCTGACGACCATCTAAACCAGGTAATACTGTAGCCCCCCCCATGTGTTCTGAGCTCTATGATGGCCGCCGTGTGTACGCGCTGCAGGTGATCCAGCGCCTTGAGGCGAGGACCCGGCCAATCAGAGCCTCCTCCCGTGGAGCCGGTCCACCAGAGGCTCGTTAGCGGTGTCTGACTCACCGTGGAGCTAATTACCCCCGACCGACCGAGGCCGCCACGCCTCCTCTGGAAAGAAAGAGGAGGAAACAAGAAGCCCCCCCCCCCCCCCCCTCTCTGGTGGAAAACAAAGTCCTGCAGGCTAATGAAGTTTGTAATTAAGGAGATTCTGTGAGGAGTAATTAGGAAGCGTCTCTCAGGGTGTTAATGTGGTCAGAGGCCGGAGAGACCCCCACCCCTCACCGAGGAAGAGGAGGGTCCTGTATCCTCCTCCTCTCCTCCTCCTCCTCTGCTGCTCCATCTCTGCTGGTTAATAACATGTTAAATGTTCGATGTCCTTTCAGATGTGAACCCAGCAGACGGACTGAGCGATGCGTTCAGGCTCATTGCTTCCAGATGTGTCCGTACGCGGCGGCGTTGCCTCTTCATCGGCACGCCTGACGTGGCGAGGAACCCGATCTGATTGGAGGGCAAGGCTCCGGGACTCGGCGCTGCTGCAGACATCTCCATTCTAATTATCACGTTTACTCCAGATTGGTCGACTGCGCCGCTGATAACGAAGTTCACCTGGCCTCAATTAACTCGTTTATCTCAGATTATCCCGCCACAGATTGTGCTCTGGAGGAGAGATTAGCGCGATGAAGAGTCTGAGGGATGAAGAGTCTGAGGGATGAAGACGTTCAGAATGACACGTCTTAAGGAAGAGAAATTAAATCAATGACGGTGACTCCAGAGGCGTTCACATTAATATGGGCGTTCACATTAATGTGGGCATTCACATTAATACGGGCATTCACATTAATGTGGGCGTTCACATTAATATGGGCGTTCACATTAATATGGGCGTTCACATTAATGTGGGCGTTCACATTAATGTGGGCGTTCACATTAATACGGGCGTTCACATTAATACGGGCGTTCACATTAATGTGGGCGTTCACATTAATACGGGCGTTCACATTAATGTGGGCGTTCACATTAATACGGGCGTTCACATTAATATGGTCGTTCACATTAATACGGGCGTTCACATTAATGTGGGCGTTCACATTAATATGGGCGTTCACATTAATGTGGGCGTTCACATTAATGTGGGCGTTCACATTAATGTGGGCGTTCACATTAATATGGGCGTTCACATTAATACGGGCGTTCACATTAATACGGGCGTTCACATTAATGTGGGCGTTCACATTAATGCTGGGCGTTCACATTAATGTGGGCGTTCACATTAATGTGGGCGTTCACATTAATATGGGCGTTCACATTAATGTGGGCGTTCACATTAATATTGGCGTTCACATTAATATGGGCGTTCACATTAATACGGGCGTTCACATTAATATGGTCGTTCACATTAATACGGGCGTTCACATTAATATGGGCGTTCACATTAATATGGGCGTTCACATTAATGTGGGCGTTCACATTAATACGGGCGTTCACATTAATGTGGGCGTTCACATTAATACGGGCGTTCACATTAATGTGGGCGTTCACATTAATACGGGCGTTCACATTAATACGGGCGTTCACATTAATGTGGGCGTTCACATTAATGCGGGCGTTCACATTAATGTGGGCGTTCACATTAATGCGGGCGTTCACATTAATATGGGCGTTCACATTAATATGGGCGTTCACATTAATGTGGGCGTTCACATTAATATGGGCGTTCACATTAATGTGGGCGTTCACATTAATGTGGGCGTTCACATTAATATGGGCGTTCACATTAATATGGGCGTTCACATTAATATGGGCGTTCACATTAATATGGGCGTTCACATTAATATGGGCGTTCACATTAATGTGGGCGTTCACATTAATGTGGGCGTTCACATTAATATGGGCGTTCACATTAATGTGGGCGTTCACATTAATATGGGCGTTCACATTAATATGGGCGTTCACATTAATGTGGGCGTTCACATTAATATGGGCGTTCACATTAATATGGGCGTTCACATTAATGCGGCTCACATTAATATGGGCGTTCACATTAATGCGGGCGTTCACATTAATATGGGCGTTCACATTAATATGGGCGTTCACATTAATATGGGCGTTCACATTAATGTGGGCGTTCACATTAATATGGGCGTTCACATTAATGCGGGCGTTCACATTAATATGGGCGTTCACATTAATATGGGCGTTCACATTAATGTGGGCGTTCACATTAATACGGGCGTTCACATTAATGTGGGCGTTCACATTAATACGGGCGTTCACATTAATACGGGCGTTCACATTAATGTGGGCGTTCACATTAATGTGGGCGTTCACATTAATATGGGCGTTCACATTAATACGGGCGTTCACATTAATATGGGCGTTCACATTAATATGGGCGTTCACATTAATGTGGGCGTTCACATTAATGTGGGCGTTCACATTAATACGGGCGTTCACATTAATATGGGCGTTCACATTAATACGGGCGTTCACATTAATATGGGCGTTCACATTAATACGGGCGTTCACATTAATGCGGGCGTTCACATTAATGTGGTCGTTCACATTAATATGGTCGTTCACATTAATATGTCCTTCTGGACACATTGAAAACACATTCTAATCGTCTTCCTCTTTAGTTCATCAAAACGTGGAGAGATTGACCTTTTCTGTTTGTATTTGCAGTATTAATTATATATATATGATACAAGGAGTTCAGACTCAGCAGATTGGTGATTGACAGGTGGGAGGAGCCTGTTCTTGGGGGCGGGGCTCCGTGCTCTCTTCACCTCCTCGACGTTGGGATGGGAACCCCCCCGCTGCGAGGCGCAGCACCTGGGCGTTGAACCCGTGACCTCCCGCCCAGCTGGGGGATCAGCAGACGGCCACAAGTCTTCATTTCCTGTCTGCCTGTGTGCTACCTGCTTCAGGTGAGACACGCCAACATGACCTCGCCCTGACCTCTGGGGGACGGACCGGCTTCAGGAGGCCTCCGGGAGGGAAACGCCCCGCGGGTTAGAGCCCCATTCCGCCTCTGATGTGGTTCTGATGGACCTGCAGACCTGTAGACCTGCAGACCTGCAGACCTGTAGACCTGCAGACCTGTAGACCTGTAGACCTGTAGACCTGCAGACCTGTAGACCTGTAGACCTGAGGACCTGTAGACCTGCAGACCTGTAGACCTGAGGACCTGTAGACCTGCAGACCTGTAGACCTGAGGACCTGTAGACCTTCAGACCTGTAGACCTGTAGACCTGCAGACCTGTAGACCTGAGGACCTGTAGACCTGCAGACCTGTAGACCTGCAGACCTGTAGACCTGCAGACCTGTAGACCTGAGGACCTGTAAACCTTCAGACCTGTAGACCTGTAGACCTGCAGACCTGCAGACCTGTAGACCTGAGGACCTGTAGACCTGCAGACCTGTAGACCTGTAGACCTGAGGACCTGTAGACCTGCAGACCTGTAGACCTGAGGACCTGTAGACCTGCAGACCTGTAGACCTGAGGACCTGTAGACCTTCAGACCTGTAGACCTGTAGACCTGCAGACCTGTAGACCTGCAGACCTGTAGACCTGCAGACCTGTAGACCTGAGGACCTGTAGACCTGCAGACCTGTAGACCTGAGGACCTGTAGACCTTCAGACCTGTAGACCTGTAGACCTGAGGACCTGTAGACCTGCAGACCTGTAGACCTGCAGACCTGAGGACCTGTAGACCTGCAGACCTGTAGACCTGCAGACCTGAGGACCTGTAGACCTGCAGACCTGTAGACCTGTAGACCTGCAGAGCGCTGAGCCTCCTCACAGGTCCAGCAGGTGTCTTTCAGACCGACGTGGACCTGCTCTTTTCATGAGGGCCACGTCCTCTCACATTAGCCTCAGAGCCTCAGAGAGCCCCCCCCCCCCCCCCCCGCTGCAGGCAGAGCTGGAGATAAAAAACCTGAAAAAAGGGGCTGGAAAGCGTCTCGAGGAATCCTAAATATTAGTGGTTGTAAATCAGCCCCCAGTGGCCGATGAAGAGCAATTATCTTTCTCTTTGCACTAATAAATCCCCCGAGTCTCAGATAAGGTGGTTTCATAACCTGCCGTAAAAACAGGATTGAGCAACACACGGGGGGGGGGGGGGGGGGGGGACACATGCATGTTGTGCCGCTACGTCTCGTCACATGACCACAGGACTGGTATCTGGAGCTCTGATCAGCCTCACCTATACGGGGGAGGGGGTCAACACCGACACGCTGGAGCTGTCCTGGACTCTCCACCTGTTGAACTGCAGCTCCCCTGAACCTCCTCCTCTTCATCATCATCACCATCATCATCACCATCATCATCATCATCAACATGGCAATCAGCAGCGTGGCTGAAGCCTCACTCCACGTGGAGGTGTTGACCTCATTATGCTCACACACACACACACACACACTCACACCATCACCCCGCAGAGGAAACGCTGCTCATGCACATGATGGCGGTAATGAAGCCCGTGAGGCCGGAGCCCAGATCACGACATTCCTTCCTCTCGGGTGTTGGCAGCACGACGTCTCAACACCCCGAACACAAAGCAGGGGAGGGGGGGGGGGCATCGGGGCGTCGTCAAGACATCAATCCAGAAGACAGAGCGGCGATGCATCTGGCGCTCGGCGTAACGAGGAAACACACGGCGACACATCGGGGACATTCCTCCTCAGATCAGATATACCTGCTCACAGCCTGCAGTCTGAGCAACACACACACACACACACACACACACACACACACACACACACACACACACACACACACACACACACACACACACACACACACACACACACACACACACACACACACACACACACACACACACACACACACACACACACACACACACACACACACACACACACACAGAGGAGGTGGAGAGCCAGCCGGCCTCCTGCGGCTTCATGTCCTCTGAGCTGAGACCCGTCTCCTCTCCACAGCTTTAGCACAACACGCCTCCATGTTTGGACAGAGCCGGTGACCTGAGCCACGGGTCAGGTGGAGTTAGACCAACCCCCACCCACTGGCCTCCCTCCTCCTCCCTCCTCCCTCCCTCCCTCCTTGATGCAGAATGAGGAAAGGGAAAGTGACCTTCAGGGTCAGGGGAGTTGCTCAGGAAAACAGGAAACTGACAACAGAGACAAATGACAGGTCTCCCCCGGCATTCAGAGCAGCAGCTTCATAATTGCTCTGAGAGCAGTACTTAAAAAATAAATCAGTTTCCACATCAGGAGACACGTTACCGCCTCTGAGCTCTCCTGAAGCACGTTGTGGGTCCGCCGGGGTCTCCCTCACAGCTTCAGCTTCAGCTGGAATCTAAGAAACATTAACTTCCACGTCTCTGCAAAGCAAACAGAGAGATGTCATCGATTCACCTCGTCGCAAACAAGTTACATATCTCCTCTGGACACGCTGGAGGAGGACTGTGTGTGTGGGGGGGGGGGGGTAGTTTGGATCTTTCGGCCAAAGGCAGAGATAAGCGAAGGGGAGTGGAGGAGGTGGAGGTGGGGGGGGGGGGGGTCACAATGAGCCGGGCAATCAGTGGCGATCTGGGCGTGTTTAGTGACTAAACTCGCCCTAATTTAACCTGTAGGAGATGTGTGGAGGTGGAGGAGGGAGGAGGAGGAGAGGAGGTGGAGGAGGGGAGGAGGTGAGGAGGTGGAGGAGGGGAGGCCTTTGGTCTGTCAGCGTGGAGTTAATCTGAACCTGGGGCAGCACGTTCACTTTTGATGGAGGCCAGAGATAGGAGGAGGAGGAGGAGGAGGAGGAGGAGGAGGAGGGCTGGGAGGATGAAAGATCACCCACACCTGCGAGGGGTTGCTGGTCGTGACAGCTCACTCAGAGGCCTTCCTCTCCTCTCCTCTCCTCTCCTCTCCTCTCCTCTCCTCCTTAGTTTTCTCTCTGCAGCTGAAGGAAGTCGAGATGTTAGAGCTCCTCAGAGAGCTCTGAGCACATGTTCACCTGCAGGTGGACCAGGTGACCTCTAGACCCTCTCCTCTAGACCCTCTCCTCTAGACCCTCTCCTCTCCTCTAGACCCTCTCTTCTAGACCCTCTCCTCTAGACCCTCTCCTCTAGACACTCTCCTCTCCTCTAGACCCTCTCCTGACCATTATTTTGGAGGAGTTGTGGGATTTGCTGTTGCCATATAAACACAGCCACAGTCATAGAGTGTGACAAGAGGACTAAAGGGGTCCTTTGGGACTAAAGGGGTCCTTTAGGATTTAAGGGGTCCTTTGGGACTTAAGGGGTTCTTTGGGACTAAAGGGGTCCTTTAGGACTTAAGGGGTCCTTTGGGACTTAAGGGGTTCTTTGGGACTAACGGAGTCCTTTAGGACTAAAGGAGTCCTGCATGCACCTCTCTGGGAGAGCAACAGGTCATCGACAACCCGCCGAATCCCATCCGAGTGTGGAGCAGCCTCCGTCAGGCTTCATGCTGAGGGCCAATTAAGATGGAACTACGTCATGTGGCAGCAGGTCGGAGGCAGACTCCGGGAGATAATGGCATCTCCTCCACCTCCACCTCCACACCTGCCGGTCGCGTCTTCAGTTGTAAACGGCGCTCTCCTCCAGGAGGACGTGTTGCTGCGCCCTCACCGCGCGGCGGGCGGCGTCTCTGCAGGGATCAGTGGTGCCATTAAGTGGCGATGAGTCGCAGCGGGGGGCGGGGGGAGGGGGGGGGCACAGGCCCGGCTCCCTCATTAAAGCGCCGGCAGCTGGCCTCCATCACAGCTCCACCCTGCACCGTCAGCAGGAACCGGACCCTCGCCCCGCGTGGGGGGGGGGGGGGGGCGTTATTAAAGATGCAGTTGAATCTCATAAACGGTGAACCGGCCTCCACCTTCAGGCATCACGGCTCAACGTTGTTGTTCTGTTCCAGATAATCCACTGACTGAGGCGGCTTCCTGGCGTCTCAGGTCACGTGTTAACTCTGAAGCTCGGATTGATTTGTTCTGTCCAGACGTGACGATGATCATCGAGCGTATTCCTCTCCTCTTAAAGAGACAGTACCCCTTTAATGACAGAAAGGAATCCTTCTGTTTTAAGTGAGCAGAGTGCAAAGAAATCAAAAGCCATCCAGACATACTTCTGGGATCCAAACGTCTTTTGAACACTGGAGAGTGTGTGTGTTCAAACACAACCCAGAATGCATTGCCCCGGGCGGAGGCCGCGGGGCGGAGATGGTTGGGGGGGGGGGGGGGGGTAGTAATGACAAGTCTTCCCCCCAAAACGCCCTTTTTTGTGAAGTTTGTCATGTCCTGAAGGCGTCGTTCATGTCAGTAACCACCAGACTGTGGGTTTCAACCTCTTCTAGAGTATTGTGGACACATACACATTTACACACACACACACACACACACACACACACACACACACACACACACACACACACACACACACACACACACACACACACACACGTCCACTACCTGCACCTGGAGGATCTTTCCACGCTAAAGGAATTCAACATTTCCGCCGTAATCCCAAAAACAGTCCCGTAATAAAGAGCCTGGCTTCCCTGCGGCGCCTCGGCCTCAGGAACACACACACACACACACACACACACACACACACACACACACACACACACACACACACACACACACACACACACACACACACACACACACACACACACACACACACACACACACACACACACACACACACACACACACACACACACGCCTCGGGCCTCAGGAACACAACCACACACGTGGATTTGGGTAAATTAGAGTTTCACGTAAGCGTTTACAGGTGGTAAATATCCTGCTGGATGAAAGTCGCTCGGCACGGCGGCCGCAGGCGGCGCAGCCGAGGACGCCGGCTGCAACACGCACACGCATGTCGGAAGTGATTCAGTTTCAGTCTGTTCACACCTTCAGAGAATTAATCCACTCATCTTGACACAAAACACAATTTCACTGATACGCCAACAAATAAAAAGTGTGCTGTGCAATCTGAGCCAATCAGCCAGTGGAGGAACCGCTGAGCTCAGCAACCTGCGCCGTGGAGGAGGAGCAATGTCAAGCTCTTTAAGATCATCTCTTTCCTAGTTATTCTTTCAATTTACGAGTCTTCTCTGTCAAATCGTTTTCCATTCATCACCCCTGGAAATAGTTAAATCAAATTCGTACCCCTTGCATCGGGAACATCTCCAGCCTGATTGCATCTGTGAATCCAGCTTTTCTTCGGGGTTTGGCTTCAGCCGCCGTGCGATTACACGGCCGAGGGCGCCCGAGACGGCAGAGCGCCGTCGTGGTCGGGGAGCCATCGAGGCCAGGTGACCGGCTCCTCGCGGTGGACCAGAGTGGAGATGATGCTGCCCTCTGATTGGTCCTTGAGCGGGTGGCCGTTACCTGCCGAGTTAAAAGAGGAGAATGAAGATCTCGATCCACGCTACAGATGTCACCGAGGGCTCCAAGGATCAAAGGTGAGCATGCCTCAGTTTCTTTTGATCTCCAGAGGTGTTGTCTCCATCCTCCATGAAGACCTGAACATCACCCAGACGGGTGGGCAGAATCTGCCAGAATCTGTCATATTCTGCCATATTCTGCCATATTTTGTCATATTCTGCCATATTCTGCCATATTCTTCCGTATTCTTCCATATTCTTCCATATTCTGCCATATTCTTCCATATTCTTCCATATTCTGTTATATTCTTCCATATTCTGTTATATTCTTCCGTATTCTTCCATATTCTGTTATATTCTTCCATATTCTTCCGTATTCTTCCATATTCTTCCATATTCTGCCATATTTTGTCATATTCTTCCATATTCTGTTATATTCTGCCATATTCTGCCATATTTTGTCATATTCTTCCATATTCTTCCATATTCTGTTATATTCTTCCATATTCTTCCATATTCTGCCATATTTTGTCATATTCTTCCATATTCTGTTATATTCTTCCATATTCTGTTATATTCTTCCATATTCTTCCATATTCTGCCATATTCTGCCATACATAGTGTCTTGCATCACCTTCACTTCTATGATCTGGAGTATTAATGACGACCAGAACGCTGATCACTGAATTATAGAGGATTATCTGTGAAAGGCCGACAGACATCTGCGTATTCAATAAAATCTTTCTTCACGCTCCATGGCGGTCAACAGGAACCAGTTCACTGTGATAGTTTAAATTAATCACCCTTAAAGTGATGTGCAGTCTAGAAGAAAAGAAGAAGAAAAACACTTTTAATCTGAAACCTGTTTTAGTTTTTTTTCTGAAAAAGGATTTGCCCATAATTCTCATTGACTGCCCCCCCACCCCACACACACACATCTGCAGCCTTTTCCTGCACACACACACTCACACTCGCCCCCCCCCCCCCACACTGTATACTTTATAAAGCATAAGCTCTTTCAATACTCCAAAATGCCAGATAAACTTTTCTCATTTGCTCCTAATTTGGTCACGCGAGATAATGCCGACATCTGACGGCTTTTTAAACTGCTTTTTAAAATGCATTCCTGAAAGGAGCCGGCACCGGCACCGCGGCACCTTGTCAGCTTCAATGACGGTTCCCCCCCCGGAGCCGGCCCTTAATGTGATGATTAATCCGGCCGTCTCCGTGCCGAGAGATGCATGCGGCTCCATTAATTTTTCAGAAAGGCCTCGCTCTCCTCTCGCCGGGCTGCAGATGTCGGGCCAGAGAAAGCCATTAGAAGTTAACACCTCCCACTCCCCAGAGACTGGCATGGACTCCCCCCCCCCCCTGCTTCCAACGCCAAGCAGCCGCATCACGGACGTCAGTCCCCTGAACACCAACATCTCCCCCCCCTAAAAAGAGGAAACAACCCTAATAAGAGAGCCAACGTAATGAGGATCGAGGCTCACAGGCAGGGGGGGGGGGGGGGGGGGTGTCTCATGTCGTGTCGCTGTTCTTATCCAAACTCTCCGCTCAGACTCCCTGGTTCCAGATCCTCTGTGCACGTCCTGTAGAACAAGAAGTCGCTCAAAGCGATTTTAAATCTGTGCTCCAACCTCCTCTCACTGCCCCCCCCCCCTCCTGCAGACTGGTTACAAGCTGTCTCAATGGAGGAAATCCCCCCCTTCAACCAGCTTTTAGGTGAATGGTGGAAATTAGGATTCCTGGAGAGACTCTGGAAGCAGAGAATAGAAACAAAGACTTCCGCATGTCGGGAGCCCATGTCTCTTTTCCACCGTTCCTTTCATCGAGGCTGCAGAGGAAGGAGAGCAGATAGAGACCTTGAAGAGGCTCCAGGGCTCTGCATGAGATCACTCCACGAGGGAGATCAGTCCATGAGGGAGATCACTCCACGAGGGAGATCACTCCACGAGGGAGATCACTCCACGAGGGAGATCACTCCACGAGGGAGGTCACTCCACGAGGGAGATCAGTCCACGAGGGAGGTCACTCCACGAGGGAGATCAGTCCACGAGGGAGATCAGTCCACGAGGGAGATCACTCCACGAGGGAGATCACTCCACGAGGGAGATCAGTCCACGAGGGAGATCAGTCCACGAGGGAGATCAGTCCACGAGGGAGATCACTCCACGAGGGAGGTCACTCCATGAGGGAGGTCACTCCATGAGGGAGGTCACTCCATTAGGGAGATCACTCCATTAGGGAGATCACTCCATGAGGGAGGTCACTCCACGAGGGAGATCACTCCACGAGGGAGATCAGTCCACGAGGGAGATCACTCCACGAGGGAGATCAGTCCACGAGGGAGATCACTCCATTAGGGAGATCACTCCACGAGGGAGATCACTCCACGAGGGAGATCACTCCACGAGGGAGATCACTCACGAGGGAGATCAGTCCACGAGGGAGATCACTCCACGAGGAGATCAGTCCACGAGGAGATCACTCCATTAGGGAGATCACTCCAGAGGAGATCACTCCACGAGGGAGATCAGTCCACGAGGGAGATCACTCCACGAGGGAGATCAGTCCACGAGGGAGATCACTCCACGAGGGAGATCAGTCCACGAGGGAGATCACTCCACGAGGGAGATCACTCCACGAGGGAGATCACTCCACGAGGGAGATCACTCCACGAGGGAGATCACTCCACGAGGGAGATCACTCCATGAGGGAGATCAGTCCACGAGGGAGATCAGTCCACGAGGGAGGTCACTCCATTAGGGAGATCACTCCATTAGGGAGATCACTCCATGAGGGAGATCACTCCATGAGGGAGGTCACTCCATGAGGGAGGTCACTCCATGAGGGAGATCACTCCACGAGGGAGATCACTCCACGAGGGAGATCAGTCCATGAGGGAGATCACTCCACGAGGGAGATCAGTCCATGAGGGAGATCACTCCACGAGGGAGATCACTCCATGAGGGAGATCACTCCACGAGGGAGATCACTCCACGAGGGAGATCAGTCCATGAGGGAGATCACTCCATTAGGGAGATCACTCCATGAGGGAGGTCACTCCATGAGGGAGATCACTCCATGAGGGAGGTCACTCCACGAGGGAGATCACTCCACGAGGGAGATCAGTCCACGAGGGAGATCACTCCACGAGGGAGATCACTCCACGAGGGAGATCACTCCACGAGGGAGATCACTCCACGAGGGAGATCAGTCCACGAGGGAGATCACTCCACGAGGGAGATCACTCCACGAGGGAGATCACTCCATGAAGGAGATCACTCCACGAGGGAGATCACTCCACGAGGGAGATCAGTCCACGAGGGAGATCAGTCCATGAGGGAGATCACTCCACGAGGGAGATCAGTCCACGAGGGAGATCACTCCACGAGGGAGATCTGCTCTCAAGGGAGCTGCATCACCCACTGAGAACACACACACACACACACACACACACACACACACACACACACACACACACACACACTCACACACTTACACACTTACACACACACACACACACACACACACACACACACACACACACACACACACACACACTCACACACACACACGTTAAGAACACATATTAAATGCTAAGAAAATATTCAATCTTTCTTTGGTGTCGTAGTCGGAGCTCACAGATTGTTGGACAGTTTGACTTGGAAGCATTTTAACTTTACGCTAGTTTAACTTTACGCTAATTTAACTTTACGCTAGTTTAACTTTACGCTACTTTAACTTTATGCTATTGTAACTTTACGCTAGTTTAACTTTACGCTAGTTTAACTTTACGCTAGCTTAACTTTACGCTACTTTAACTTTATGCTATTGTAACTTTACGCTAGTGTAACTTTACGCTAGTTTACCTTCACACTTCCCTTATAGAGCAGGTGTAAACAGGTGAAGTGGTGCTCTGCTTCAAGGTCACCAGCACAGTGTTTACACAGAGGACCACATGTGACGCTCGTATGCAACCGAGCACACGCGTGTTCGTCAGTGTCGTCTGTCGTTGAGTCTCACGGCTCTCATCCGCAGCATTAGAGCATTAGACCACAAACAGAAGGAACAGTAAATATTGGACGTTGTCAGAAACTCCATATAAATGCTAATGCTGCATCTGCGACTGTGTAAAGACAAAAGACGACGCAACTTAAAAGCTGTTGACTCTGTGTTGTGTTGCCCTCAAGTGCTAAAAACAATTCTATAATTCCAGGTTCAAAGCCGTCCTGACGAAGCAATGAATCTGTTTCCTTTCATTTCTGTTTGTTGAAATCATTTCTTCAGGATGTTTTCCAGGCGCTGTGAAATGAAACATTGGGTCCCGTCATTCAGTGAATCCCATTCACCGAGAGGAGGAAACGCTCCCAGAGCCTCTGCTGCAGGAAGTGATGTCACACACAACCGCAGAGCATTCCAGTGTGAACGTTTGACCTCTGACCCCTGGTCATGTGCCGTGAGGCCAGGTGAGGTGAGAGATGACTCATTAACAACGTAACACACACAGTCTCTGACTGTTAGGGGGAAGAACTTTGGATTAACCGCGTTGTGATGCTGTTCCAGGGGAGGAACCCCATCTGGCGCACACAGCCTGACCCCGGTTACCTCCTCCTGCCGGGGTCAGGAGGAGGTAAGGCAGGACGGATGGAGCACGTGCACCTCCTCTTGAAGGAAGTCGGCATGTCGCGTTGAGCTCTTGAACAAATAGCCTGGATGTTCTCCCACTAATCAGAGCCGCCCGCCCGGCCACGTTAGCGCGCGGCGCTAACTGCTCCCACATGCTCTGCAATACAGAGTCAAGCACCTGTAATTGTTCCTCTTTTTTGTTAATACTTCACGCGGTTCAAGGTCGACGTTACTGAGTCACCGGCTGAGCCTTCTGTCTTCATTCACACCTGCTTACAGTTTTACAGACTGGAGCTGCAGCGCCATGGTGGTGTAATGTGTTCCCATAACTCATAATAACACCACATGAAGGCACCGGGCTGACACGCGGCACATCTCACGCTGTCAGACCTTCCATCTGTCTGATTGTGTTCATGTAAGAAGAATAGTGAAGCACATTTGACTGATTGAACATGTCTGCTGCAGCTCGTTGCTGGGGAGACAAAGGAAACTCACACAGCTCTGATTCGTACCATTGGAGTTATTTCCCTGTAATTCCCAGAAAAGGATCTCTCAGAGACGTGAATGCTGAGGAACATGTCGGTGTAATTATTCAGGGGAGAACATTTAGGCCTTCATCCCGTGTATTTACCAACGCGAGAGCTCTCGGCATCTGGCAAGAGCATCGAAGTAAACTCCAGAAAGCAGAGTAGAATGTGAGGAAAGGAAACTTCCCCTGTGTCCTCCTCCTCGAGGAGCTCCTGGATGAGCGGCGCGGAGACGGCGCCCCCTGCATTCCTGGGAACGTTACTCAGTTGCGCAAGAAACAAAGAAAGTTCAGAGTGTATAATTAAAATAAAATGATCTGGATCTTCTGGTAATGTTCCACATCCGTGACCCACAGAGCGCGAACCCCGCCTCCTGCAGCCCGTGAGATCTCTCTTTCTCTTTCTAGATCTCTCCTTCTCTTTATATATCTCTCTTTATAGATCTCTCTTTCTCTTTCTAGATCTCTCCTTCTCTATCTCTCTTTCTCTTTATATATCTCTCTTTATAGATCTCTCTTTCTATTTCTAGATCTCTCTTTCTCTTTATAGATCTCTCTTTCTCTTTATAGATCTCTCTTTCTTTTTCTAGGGCTACGGGAGAAGGTCTGTGAGCCACGATGTGAGATCAGTTTCCAATAAGCACAACATCTGTCTGAGTGGCTCACATGAAAAATCATTTTACATATATTTATCCTTCCACGTTGTTCCCGGGCCAGCGATCCCCCAGAGGCCTCGCTGTGGTGGGACTCCAGTTCACAACTGTTATGATGCATATAACAATAACTAGACTGGGGGAACGCTAAGGTGACTTGGCTTTTCCTGTATTTTGATATTTTGACGGAGATAAAAAAAGTAAAAAATGAACCCCTAATGGCTGGAGTTCAGCGAGGGGGCAGATTGCAGAGGAATTGCTCTGAGTGGTGAATCGGCTTTGCAGGAATTTTTTAATTTCCTGTTACTCAATAATTCTGCTCTCGTTAGGTCCTCGGACAACATCCTGCACCCGAGCTCGTCTGATCAGCTGGATCCACCGGACCGGTGCAGGGGGACATGTGTAATCCTTGATCGCGGCGGCCCAGTGGCCGGGGGGGACCGGACCGGGTGGTGATGTCACCTCACGAGTCCAACCCGCAGGCGCTTTATGAGCTTGTGGTGATGAACGGGAACGATGCTAACCGTCTTTTACTGGGGAAATAAAGAAAACAGCCGATGAGAAGCAGAGCGGAGCCGTAATGCTTTACTGTGGGGCGGTGACTTCCAGGCCTCCGGGCTGTGGAGCTGCTTCTCTGGTGAGGATCTTCCCCTCCTTAACCTCCACCCCGCCTCCCTTCTCACTGCACGTTCGTCATGGCTGCTCGGGTCAGATAAATCACCTGCCATCGCAGGTGCTGACCTGTTGTTTATTAGTAAATGTCTAAAGGGAGGAGCCGGGGAGAGGTAGTCAAGGGGTTAAAGCACTAGTGCAGGTCTGAAGGTTGATTTAGCAGCCCCTCTGGGAGGCTGCTGTACTACCCTGAAGAAATGAATGCCAATAAAGCCGGCAGTGACTGATGTCTGGGAGCGTCTTAATTGTCTTGTTAAAAAGAAAGACTCGGGTATGTCGGAGGACAGAACCCGTGGAGCCGCATGCTGCCAAGGTGTTATTCTCACGGTGAATGAAAGCTTTGTCACTGTGGGGAGAACTCTCCTCCTTGGGTCCACGAGCATTTCAAAAACCCAGAACACAAACTCAGGCATCTGTGGGAAGGAATAACGAATAAGTTGACAGTTATGGGATACCTGCTTTTCATTTTGGAACTATTCCACAGCACTTAATCATGTCATGCATTTAAATGGTGGAGGATTATAAAGGGATTATTATATTACGAGAACGCCGGCTGTCAGAGATGACATGATATGAAATGACTTCAATTATTGCTTCACAACTGAAACAATGAAGGCGTATCACAGCACAACCTTAGAGACGAGTCGGCATTGACAGCAGAGCCTGATCTGCAGCTCGTCATCGACTCCATCGTCTCTTCACTCTCCACTTCCTGAAGCTTCAACCGCAGCGAAGCCCCGGAGGCCCGAGCGCCGGGACCGGCCGGCCGGGACCAGCCAGCCGGGACCAGCCAGCCGGAGCCTCTTCAAATCAAAAGAGTGATTGTCTGAACATTTATACACGCGACGTCTGTGTACAGACGCTTTGTCCATAAAGCGGGAAAAACAACATGGTCTCTGGATCAAGTGATGTCATCTGCCCGTAACGTAAAGAGTGAGCTCCATCAATTAGGATTTGCAGAGGAGCAGAAAATAGCTTATGACAGAGGAATGAGGAAAGATAACGTCTGACGCTGAGAGAAGAGAGGAAGAAAAGACTCCTCCTCATCACTAACACTCACAACGGACTGAGAGAAGAGAGGAAGAAAAGACTCCTCCTCATCACTAACGTCACTCACAACGGACTGAGAGAAGAGGAAGAAAAGACTCCTCCTCGTCAGTAACACTCACAGCATTCCTACAGTTTATTGCAAAGAATAGATATACATGAATATATACATATATACAGTATACACGTCCTCCTGTAGAGCTGGACGAGCTCCATGGGGACACGTCCTCCTGCCACCGGACACTCAGCAACAACCAGGAACCACCAGGAGCGCCTCGCCGTGGAGTGGACCCCGCTGTGTTCCCAGCAGTCCCACATGGCTCATCCTTCATCGTGTTCCCCGGGGATCGTCTTTGTGTCTAACAGTGTATTGTTTGTTCCATAGTTTAAATGTGGTTAAAAGTGCGTTTTGGTTAAAAACACAGCACAACGCAGGATGTTTCAAAGTGACCTTGCTGTACTTGAGGCCGAAAATAAAGTTTCCATCTCACAACGTGGAAAAGGAGAAAAACGAACTTTGTAAAAAACAAAAAGGGTAAAATATGCTGTGTGTGCTTTTCAATAATCGAGAGTTGGAGGGAGGAAAAAGAGAAACCTCTGACCTCCTGCAGGCCGAGCTGCTCTGCTCCTGTCGTTTGGAGCAGATATGATCAGTTTGGATATCGGCGCGTCACAATGAGCCCGACGCAGGTGAGAGGCGGATCGCCTGCATCTGCCTCACGAGTCTTTAACAGGAAGCTCCCATCACGTTTGTTGTTGAGCAAGAGGTGGAGAGCGAGGCTTTGACAGGCGGGCGTAATAAGCCAGCGAGTTGAGATGTCCCGGGCGCAGAGGGCCGATGACGATTCCTGGGCAATAATGTAACTCTTTGTTCAAGTTGTGCCGCAGAAATGGAAAATATGTCCACGCTTGACGTGTTCTTGTAATGTCGGGTAATGAGTGTCAAGAAGCGACGGCCATTCCAAGTACCTCGTGGCTTCATGACCTCTTATTATTATGACTACGATGTCATTATGGCCAGGGGGAGCAGAGAGGAGCAGGAACACGACATCATGACATGTATCCACGATGAGGCAGAAGAACTGAAGGTGGAGGTGACGCGTGTGGAGTTATGACCACGAGCCACTGGCAGTGTGAGCGATGCATTAACGACCGACTCATTCTTTAACAATGACATCATGCCAAGGAGCGTTTCCCTGTGTGTTACCAACACAAACTCATCTCTCATGTGTTTTTTATCTCCCCTCTTCAAGGAGGGCGGGTGCAGCCACAATGCTAAACGCTGGTAATCCCGGCCCGGGGCCGCAGACGACAGAAATACACATCTGCAGCTGCCTTAATTACCACATTTCAAAAAACAAACAATAACTGTGGCTGGGATGGAGATGCTGGGAGGAAACAACAACCTCTGGCTCGCCGCCGTGTTCCGATGTCTTAGGAAGATTAGCGTGAAGCATCTGGAGGAGGCGGCTCGGGGCGTCGGGCGAGTCCTCCGCTCCCCGAGCGTCGCTCTGTGAAGCGACTGAGGGAACAAGGCGTGTCTGTTCCCGGCTCACAAAGTGAGCTCTGTTGGGCCCGACCACCCGAGTGTCGCCGCCCGGCTTCTGAGCTTTTGATTATATTTTATGAGTCCTAATTGTGAGTGACCCGGGCCGCTGGAGGGAAGGAGGGGGAGGGGCATGCCGGCCGCCCGCCGACCTCCACCTTCACAGGACGGTGAGGGACACGTCTCAAGTTCATCCTCCCCGTGGGTGGCACGGCTCTCAGCTTACCTCCACCTGCCCCCCGCCCTCAGCTCCACATGCACCCGGCTCCGTTTACGCTCCGGCTAAACGACGCCATTGTTGACCGACGTGGCTCTGGAGTCTCGCCCTGCAGAGACGTTGTGACCAGAGAGGCGGAGCTCCTCTCCTGAGCTCTGGGACCCTCTGCACCGCCGCTCTCTTTCGGTCCTAACACAAGAATGTGAGTCGAACCCTTCATTAAACTGCAGATTCCTGGTTGTTTGCGTAGCTCCAGGCCTCCGTGCAGCACAACGTGTCCGCTGCGTGACCAGAGCCTCTTTGATGCCTTAATGGAAACAAATGAGTGTAACATGATAATATACGGAGGTGCAACCAGGGGGACGCTAAGCTATGTTGTCATCACTCTCCACGTTGTCTCTCGCACAAATGATTTCCTCCAGTTCACTTCAGAGTATTCGTCTTCTTAGGGTTCAATTAATCAGAGGAGCCGGGCTCCGTCTGTCTGACCCCGGCACGCCGAGGCCGCGCAGCCATTCCTCATTATTCTGCTGCTCGATGCTTCGGGAGAAAACTGCAAATCACGTTGGAAAAATACCACTTGAAAAGAAGACAGCGGCGGCCCGGTGGGAGGGAACGCTCGGTGAATGACCACTATTGTGCCGCTAAGTGTGGCGTGAGCCTCCGACCCGATTCATCATGTGTGAATTGGGTTTTTGAGCCTTATCCTCTTTATTTACATAAGCACCACCTTATCTGTGCGGACTCCTCAGAGAGTTATTTTCTACAAGCTCACCTGTTGTTCTCGGGAGGAAATCAATGCCTCTCTCTGCTGCTATAATAACAGCGCCGCAGAGGAGCAGCTCCATTCACTCTTATCACTCGTGGTTGTCTGGCTCTGAGTCGCTGCCGGGGTCCAGGAGGTGGAATGAGTTTGGCAACCTCAACTCCAGAACACACATCCCGGCACAGTCGCTGGAAAAAGAGGGAAAATTGCCTGCATAAGCAGGAAAGATAGAGTTTCATCGGCGGCCGCTGAAGACGCGCCCCGGTCTCCGGCAGACTTCAAACACGTAATCGGTAATCGTTCCCCAACGAGGCCGGAGCAGCGCCGACAGGCGGCCGCTCGGTGCCTCTAAGCCCTCGCGGTTCTGCATGGCGGGAAGCCGCCGGCCGTTGTTCGGGCGGAGGCTAACCCCGCCTCCAAACAGGCAGACGCGCCTCGCCGCAACGTCTGCGTCCATCAGGAAACACTCACTGGCTATTGGGCCTCAAATTAAGATTCTGCTTTTGATCTGGAGGCCGGGCCGAATGCAAATGAAACCTGAGCCCATAAATGGTGCTCTCCTCCGCCTTGTTAGGCTCTGAGGAGGAGAGGGCTCACAGCCACTTGGGCTGAGCCCCACACACACACACACACATACACACAGAGACACACACACAGACACACACACACACACACACACACACACACAGAGACACACACACACACACACACACACACACACAGAGACACACACACACACACACACACACAGAGACACACACACACACACACACACACACACACACACACACACACACAGAGACACACACACACACACACAGACACAGAGACACACACACACACACACACAGACACACGCACACACGCACACACAGACACGCGCACACAGAGACATCCTCCTGTGAGCTCTGCAGACTGAAAGGAGGCTCGCCTGCAGCCTGAGGACGTGACTCACAGATCACGCGACTCACCTCCATCAGACGCCTTGCTGCGCTCAGACCAACATTTTAGAGACTTTAATGCGTCGCTGAACTTTAGTAACATTTAAAGATCGAGCAACGACAAAAAAACATTTAGTTCTGGTGAACAAATAAAGTTTCTTGTTGTCGTCCGACGTCAGACGAGCCGCCGCTCCGTGAGACGGTCAGAACACGCGTGACCGGATGATCGTCATCGACGCTTCAGGGAACTCTTCACTCGACTCAATTCACCTGGTGGTTTGGTTGAATGCTCGACTCTGATTGGTCAATTATAATAATGATATAATACCTTTGTAAAGTCAATACAATCATTCTTAAATCAATATTCTGTGTCACATTATTGATTTCACCTGTCGGGATTCATTTCTCCAACATGCTGCACAGTAACAATGAGAACCTGTGACATGTTTGAGACCCGTCTCAGCTCCAGTTATTAATAAATATAAAGCCGAGAGCAGCACGCACATGTATTACATGTGTTAATGTCATTATTTATGTATTATATGTAATAATGTCATTATTTGGCTCTTTATTTTATGATTTGTAGTTTGCTTTTTATTTGTTGAACCCCTGAGAAGCGATCAGTGGGATATACGAGGTCTGCGTGAGGCGGACGTCTCGCGGCGTTACAAATAAATATATATTATATATATATATTTATATATATATATATAAGTTAAACTGTAGAGTTGCACGACACTCACGGAAAGAAGCGTGGACAACTCTCCATTCACTGTAAGGCAAACATCATCATCATCATCATCATTAATATCATCATCACCACCATCATCATCATCATCTTCATCAGGCTCTCTGAGCTCAATATTCATCACACAGGATTACTGCAGCACTCAGAAGGAGCCACGACACACACACACACACACACACACACACACACACACACACACACACACACACACACACACACACACACACACACACACACACACACACACACACACACACACACACACACACACACACACACACACACACACACACACACAAAGAACACACTGTAGGAAACATCAGCAGAAATACTGAGGACACACACTTGAATTATTATTATTATGTTACATCATCAGCATTTAGAAAGCAGACCAACAGGGACACTGAGTCAATGTGTGTGTGTGTGTCTGTGTGTGAGTGTGTGTGTCTGAGTGTGTGTTCAAGAGTCTAACAGAGAATAAGAGACAAGTGTAGGGATGTGTGATTGGTTGGGGGTTGGGGGGATGGGGGTGTAATGAGTGACATATTGTGGAGTCTTTCCCTCGCCGTGCTGCGGCAGCTCGTGGATAAGATCTGTTTGACTGTTTGATGGGAGCAGGCGGTTAATTCCCTCATTAGTATTCACGGAGCTGATTGGTCGAGAGCAGGCGGCGCCTGGAAGCCCAATATTGATTTGTTTAATGGTGTCAGAGCCTCAGAACTCACAAACCTCCCGCCGGTTGTTGATGAGGCCGTTTAGCAGCCAATCGATGGCCTCGCTTCATTAGGGCTCATTAGGGAGACGTGATGACAGGCGTCCACCGGGTCCTCCTCCTCTTCATCCCTCTGTCATAAACAACTCGTCTTCCTCTCGGCTCACAGCGGCGCGCTGCAGTCAGAAACAGGAAGTCGTGAAGTCTGCTGAATACGGAGAAGAGGAAAATGATCACATTTAACTTCTAAATCTGTGCATGTTTTATGTTTTTAAAATCTCGACAAAATAAAAGTCTTCAAACGAGGAGGCGTCCAGACACATGCCTGATCTGAAGGTCTCTCTCTCTCTGTCTCTCCTCTCTCTCTTTCTCTCTCTCTCTGAAGGCCATACACAGTGATCATGGCGTAGTGCTATGAGGACTCGTCTTGTTGTTGTTGTTGTTGTTGTTCCTCGATGGCCACTAAAGCAGAAAAATGGATCCCCACTTTGGGTTGAAATACGAAGCTGGGCTTCCTCTCTCTCTTCCTGTGAGAGGCGCCCAGGCATCTGCCTGCACGGTTCTGGAGTTCACCGCTCAGCTCCATGCCCCCCCCCCCCCCCTGACAGGATTAGCAGGTCTCTGTGTTCGGACGACATTAAGTGGACCTTTGCAGTCACTTATTATCCTGATGATGCAGCCAGGTAGCTCTGTTTGTACTTAAATAACTTCTCAGATGCTTCTTTTCCTTTTCCTTTTTTTTTCCCCGCGGCAGCAATCTTCAAAGCGTGAACGGGTCAGCGGCTCCGGCACAAAGCCCGGATTGATTTCCACCCTCCGACTCTTTGTTCCCGCGGTTTAAAGAGGACAGGTTCCCTCCAAATGAGTTTGCCCGTGTTATTAATGGAAGAGCCAATTAAAGTCCCCGGCGGCGGCGTCACGGCCAAACAATGTGGCCGCACGGCCTCCAGGAGCCGCGGGGTTAATGAGACGGTTAACTTATGCTGATGTGTGGGGAGGATTAGGCCCGTCTGGGCGGCGCGCCACCACGGGCCCAACAGCTGGCCGCCGTGCCGATACGTCAGCAAAGAGATGCATTCTGGGAGCTCATCAGGCGGCGGCGCGTATACGGGACGAGGCGCGGACGGTCCACCCGAGACCGAAAACGTGCCGAGCGTCGACTCCTCTTGCTTTGACAGCTGGGGCCCGGAAGAACCTGAGGGGCCCCGAGACGAGAGGGCGCTTCACCCAGAGTTTCCACGAGGAGGAGCTGAGACTGACAGGTGGGGGGGAGGGGGCGGGGCTTAACCGGGGACACGTCTACCGCGGCGGATAAGAAGCGTGCGAGGGCAGAACCACAGAACCGCAGAACCACAGAACGTTCCCTGGAACGAATAGCACGACGGGGGCGAGCTCGCCCCCGTCGTGCTATTCGTTATTCTGTGGTCATTCGTTCACAACCCCCCCCCGCTCGGTCGTGTTCTCCGGGCCCCGACTGTGAATAAAGATCCAATTTATGGCAATTATCCTGGTCGAGGACGGCGGCGCGTGCTAATTAACTAGTTAGCACTCACGCCAGAGGTGCCGGGGGAAAAGGAGGCGGTTTGTGGAGCTCCTGCTCGTGGCGCCGGCAGCTCGCCTCGCCTCGCGATCCGTTGGTGAGTCGTCGGGTTCTGTTAGAAGTCGCAGAGATAATATTTATCTTGATGCCCCCCCCCCCCCCCCTCCAGAACAGCTGACACGGCGATCCGTTCTCTCCTGGAAGGTCAGCGCGCGGGGCCTCCTCACATCACAACCGCTCAGCGACGCCCCCCCCGGCCCGCCACATCTGGCCCGGCCCCCCCCCCCCCCCCCCCGTCCAGAATGCACCAGTGGTTCCCATTTAACACCTGTTCGCCTTAATTTCCATTTTCGGGGACGCTGCTGGATTTCAAATCATTTATCACTTCCCAAAGTGTTTCCACATGGCGCCTCCGGGCAACCTTTTCCAAACGTATTAAAATTCAGTTTGGTCCAAAGAAGTTCAGACACTGACGTTTCATTGTGGTGACGTCTGGTAATTATTAGTCTAAATTACGGCCCATGTGACTTGACGGGGTGGAGCGGAGGGCCGGGGCGCGGCGGGCCGTTAGCCGGGCGCTCTTCCACAGCGGCGTTCCCCAACGCGGGACGTCAGTCACACTGAAGCGGCTTCGCCACCGTGGAAACACGTGTGTGGGGAGGGAGCTGCATGAGGGTCCACTGGGGGCCCACGGGGCCCGCTGAGGGGCAGCTGGGTGAAGGCCGTGTCAGAAGCACTCCACTTTGAGGGGACGCCTCCCACCTCCAGCTCCCAGGAACATTACAGAGCCGCCGCAGTCCGGTGCAGGCTCGGGGTCAGAGGTCATATTGTGGAACCGGGATTAGATCTCAAAGTGGAAAACGATTTGAATGAAAGTGAAATCAGATTATGTCTCGGGGCTCTCGGGTCAACAGTCCCGAGCCTGGCTTTGTAATTGGCTTTGACAAAATGGGACGGAGACGTGGAACCAATAGGAAACCATTAAGCCTTTAAACCTCCCACTTGTGAGTCGTTTAACGCCGTGAACAACAGACTTTATGAAGCCTTTCTACACATTGAACAGAAAGTCCACAGAACAAAGATAATATTGTGTTTAAATAATAAACTCAGTGGGGAGTCGTCTCTCTTCATGTTTCATGAGCCGCAGCGCTGGAACAAAAAGTGGTGATATTTTTTATTTTTCACAAACACGCAAAAAACATGAAACGCATGAAAATGTAACGTCATTAAAAAATGAGTTTGTGTTTCCTCGGTAAGTTTCTCCAGCCTGCAGAGCTCCGCCTCCAAGTGGAGAGCGGCGCTGTAATTAAAGCGGGCGGTGGACATGTGTGCTAATCAGATACGCTCAGTTACAAAGTCCATGAAATTACTAATTAGGATTTAATTAAAAGGTACAGCGTTATCGGAGGGGGGGGGTCGTGACCTTTAGAAGGCTTTCAGGAGGCGGAGCCGCTTTAAACGGACTACAAGGGAGCAGCGGACGCTTTGATGTCACATCTCGTTTAGGATTGGACCATTTCAACATGTCATTGTTGTGGAGGTAATTCATCAGACTAATTAAGGACGGCTATTGCCTGCACCAGCAGCAGGAAGCCCAGAGCGAGTCCTGCCTCCTGATTGGCTGTTGGCTTCATCCACCTTGTGGTGAACCATCTCAAACGTGTCGTGGTGAACATTTTAATCCGTGTGTAATTCACCGTTTCACAACAACGTTCTCCTAACGCCTGTTCTCTTAACGCCTGTTCTCCTAACGCCTGTTCTCCTAACGCCTGTTCTCTTAACGCCTGTTCTCCTAACGCCTGTTCTCCTAACGCCTGTTCTCTTAACGCCTATTCTCTTAACGCCTGTTCTCCTAACGCCTATTCTCTTAACGCCTGTTCTCCTAACGCCTGTTCTCTTAACGCCTGTTCTCCGAACACCTGTTCTAACGCCTGTTCTCCTAACGCCTGTTCTCCTAACGCCTGTTCTCCTAACGCCTGTTCTCCTAACACCTGTTCTCTTAACACCTGTTCTCTTAACACCTGTTCTCCTAACGCCTGTGCAGAGAGCTGAGTGTAGAGTTCACTCTGCAACAGTCAGAGGGGAGAACGAGTGACCAGGGAAGTCATGATGGAGAGTTACCGTGGCAACCCGCTGCAGATGTTGAAGTGGGAAAGAAGCAGAGAGACTACAGTCGGACTCTACAGTCGGACTACAGTCGAACTCTACAGTCGGACTCCAGTCTGACTCTATTCAATTCAATTCAGTTTATTTGTATAGCCCAATTTCACAAATTTGTCTCGGAGTGCTTTACAATCTGTTCACATAGACATCCCTGCCCCAAAACCTCACATCGGACCAGGAAAAACTCCCAAATAACCCTTCAGGGGGAAAAAGGTCAGAACCCTTGAGGAGAGAACAGAGGAGGATCCCTCTCCAGGCATATTCCACGATGGAGACCTCCACGATCCATCAGATGGAGGTAGAGAGGAGGAGTGGGCGGAGTCTCAACAGGATAGTGGCGTAGTCAGGAGCAGGAATTCCACGACCCAGACCTCGATGATCCATCAGGCAGATAGGATCTATGCCGTCTCATAGGGTCCGATGACCCCATGAGACGTGAAGTCACAAGGACTCCGGGGAGAAAGCAGAGTTAGTAACGTGTGATGGAGAGATGAACATTCATCCCTAAGGAGAGAGGAGCTCAGTGCATCCTAAACGTCCCCCGGCAGCTATCAGCCTATAGCAGTGTCTCCAGGGGCTGACTCTACAGTCGGACTACAGTCGGACTGTTGAGTCTGACTACAGTCTAACTCTACAGTCGGACTTGTCTGCAGCGTGCTGAGGCAGCAGTGTGTTCTGCTGCTTCGTGACCTCCAGCAGGACCCCCGGTGGCGGCGTTGTGCGTCTGCATGTGTTCACATGTAACGTTTCTCACGCATCACCAGCTCTCACAGCCGCACGCAGACACCCGGCCCGAAGGAAGTAAAGCTCTGAAACAAACACACACCGGTATTTACGTTGTACTCACGGCATTGTATTTCCATAAACGCCCGTCAGCCCGACGGAGAGACGAAAGGCCACGGCGATGATTAAATTGATAATCACAGACACTTTAGCTGATTGTGCTCGATGCCGGAGGCCAAATGATGTCGTTAGTTTGATTTGTGGCACACCCTGGCTCCTCGAGTGGAAACTAATTTGCACCTTTGCACGGTGACACTTAGGCATTAGCTGCTGAGGATGTCAGTACCTGTAATTAAGGCAGATGGCCAAATAACACTGAGGGCTGTGAGCGCAGCCGGGCTCCACACGGACTGCCCCCCCCCCCCAGTCATTACAGGACTTGTTTTTCCCCTCCTTTGGCCCTTATTAAAGCGGTGGCTACAATTAGGGCGACAGTGAATCCACTGGAGGACACGAGAGGAGGCTCCAGATATCTCCTGAAATAACCAAACGGACTAATCTCCACGGCTCAGGTGCTCTCGCTTCAGGTTCGTTCCATAAATCGTTGTTTTGTTTACCCGTAGAAGCAGAGCGAGAGGAGCGGCTCCGTGGGGGCGGCGCAGTGGGCGGCTCTGAGTCGGCTCACATTAAAACCACCGGGGACATTCCCATTAGCCCATTTCCTCGAAACCAGTCCAACATCTTCGGCCCGTCCCCCTTAAAGAGTTATTAGCGCCACACAGAGAGATGTGCCGAATACCAGCGAGCAGGACGCGGCACAACGACCCTCGCGTGTCATTAGGAGCGTCAGAGTGTGATCACGTGATCCCGCCGCTCTCCGACATGATACTGCAGCGCGGCGGCGGCCTGTAATTATGTGCTTCCTAAAGGTGGAGCTGGTGGAGCTCCTCTCCCCAGGAGGCGCAGCAGCATCGGGGAAACAAAGAGCGGCGCCTCCCACTCATCGGGCCGGGCGTGGCGTTTGGGACTCGGCGCTCGTTGGAAGGTATTTGATTCTTTCTGTCTCACTGGACGCCATCGCGCTCCCGTCTCCACGCCGGGATTCGGTTTACTCCTCCAGCCGGCCTCAGCGTGACCCTTGACCCCCGCAGGCTGGTGTGAACACGCGATCCTCGTATCTTCAAGCGCCGCCAGATTAAAGACGCTAAATAAACATAATCAACACGGCTGCTGTTGTCCACTGGCTTATCTAAAAATACTCCAGTGAGGCGCCGAGCTCCTCCGAGTGGTGGAGGTACTGCAGCGCCTTCCTAACGATGTGTGTGTGTGTGTGTGTGTGTGTGGTGGAGAGGGTAAAAAAAAGAACATTAATTATTAGCCCCAGTGGGATCTCTTATATTCGGTCTAGCCTGGACAACACCAATTAATACAGCAATTATGATCCTGGCCCGTAGCTCCGGGTCGACTAAGCCGGCTCGCCTTCTGACGATTATGGCGTGAGGGGGGGCGGCGGGGGAGGCGTGCTGCAGCGAGATTATTCATCTCGCACTAAAGCCTGCTTTTATGATGCACGGCTGATGGGGGAGAGATAGCCCAGAGCCCGAGAGTAATTTAGTCTGCACATTTCAACTGCCACACAATCTGCCTGTAGATTCGCTCCTGTGGGGTGTCATCTCTCGGGGTGCAGGGGGAGCTGAGACCCTCGAGACCCTCCAGACCCTCTAGACCCTCCAGACCCTCTAGACCCTGCAGACCCTCCAGACCCTCTAGACCCTCCAGACCCTGCAGACCCTCTAGACCCTGCAGACCCTCTAGACCCTCCAGACCCTCTAGACCCTCCAGACCCTCTAGACCCTGCAGACCCTGCAGACCCCGTGACAGGTGCCCAGTCGCCTCCTCCCGTGACCTTTGGGTCTGACTGCAGGCGGTGACCCGGCCCTGCGCCTCCTCCCCTCCCCCTGGTTCCTCCTCGTCGTGCTGAAAGCTGAAAGGAGCCCCCCCCCCGGTCTATTCTCCCTCCTCGTCTCCGTGGACAGGAGGGTCTCTTGTTCTATTCCTGGTGACAGCCTTGCAGCAGCATCTTAAAGCACTCGTCTCCTCTCCGCCGCTGACAGCCAATGAAAACCCGTCCCCGCCGCGGCGTTATCTCCACGCCGCCGCGCTAAGCCGCGCGCACGATGCTAAACGGGCCTCATACACCGTGCAGGAGCCGCGCCGCCGCGCAGGCGTTCACAGAGACGCCCTGCGGCGCCTGAACGCACCACGGCTCACTCACTGGACTCCTTTTAAACACCGACGTGGTTGTTGGGGTTCCGTGTCTCTAATCTATCGCCTCTTCTCCACGGGATCAATCGACGAAACAATTACCGTCTCCGGATCCCGTGTAACGAGCCCTCGCCGAGCGGAGAGCGGCGAGATGGAGATTACACGAGGAAGCGTCTCTGGATTAGAGGAACAAGTGGAGGAGATGTACGTCCCTTCACGGGAGACGAGGTGATCGCTGCCACCAGAGGGCTTGTCAGCATAACACAGGATCTCAAACAATAACGTGTGTGTGAGGGCGACACACGCACACGCACACGCACACGCACACGCACACGCACACGCACACGCACACGCTCGCTTTCATCATCGTGTGAATACATTAAACCTTCTCGCCATCATCATCCTCATCTTCATTATTATCATCATCACCATCATCATCACCATCATCACCAATAAGATACACTTCCTTTGAGGTTAAATCCAAGATGGCCGCTGGTCTCAGGTGCTGTTGTTTCCCAGCAGGTCGTTTATTCATTTATTCGTTTATTAATTAACGGCGTGTTGGGTTCGGCCTCTCGGAGGGGGCGTGTCCTCGTCACCGCAGGTGTCGGATGACGAGCAGCTTGTAATGAGGGTGCTGAGGTTCCTGCTGCTGCAGCCGGAGCCAGACGCCACCGAGCGGCGTCACGGACGCCATCTTGGATCCGATGAATATATATGTATATATATACATATGTGTAGATATATATACACTACCGTTCAAAAGTTTGGGGTCATCCAGACAATTTCGTGTCTTCCATGAAAACTCACTTATTTATAAATGAATTGAACATTTCATAGAACATAAAGTCAAGACATTGACAAGGTTAGAAATAATGATTCATATTTGAAGTATTAATTTTGTTCTTCAAGCTCAAAGGAAGGCCAGTTGTATAGCTTATATCACCAGCATAACTGTTTTCAGCTGTGCTAGCATAATTGCACGGGTTTTCTAATCAGACATTAGTCTTCTAAGGCGATAACACAATGTACCATCAGAACACTGGAGTGATGATGAAATGGGCCTCTATACACCTGGAGACATGTCATTAGAAACCAGACGTTTCCACCTCGAAGAGTCATTTACCACATTAACAATGTATAGAGGGTATTTATGATTAATGTTATCTTCATTGAAAAAACAGTGCTTTACTTTGAAGAATAAAGACATTTCTAAGTGACCCCAAACTTTTGAACGGGAGTGTATACACATATATATATATATACATGTGTATATATACATATATATATACATAAAGTATATATCTATCTATATATATACATATATATGTATATACACACACACACATAGACACACTCACACACACAGACACACACACACACACACACTTTCTTTCTGCACTCTTGGCAAAATGAAACTTCTGTCAGATTGAAATTAATCTCATTTTTTCGGCTCAAATCAAAAACGATCAGACGACATTATTGTGATAAGAGGGAGATAGAGGGAGGGAACGAGAGAGAGAGAGGGGGGGGGAGCGAGAGACACACACACAGTGCAGCTTTCTCTCACTGCTCGTGAAGCTTGACCCTAAAGTAAACAAGTAAACAACA
The DNA here is from genome assembly GCF_029220125.1 of Pseudoliparis swirei. Lineage (NCBI taxonomy): Eukaryota > Metazoa > Chordata > Actinopteri > Perciformes > Liparidae > Pseudoliparis > Pseudoliparis swirei. The sequence goes on along the minus strand of NC_079404.1, from coordinate 980,750 downwards.
ACAACCTTCAGCTGGAGCCTCGTCACCCAAAGATGCTCAGAGGAGGAGCAGCTGCACTGTGTGTGTTATTCACCTAAACACCACTAGTGTGTGTGTCTGTGTGTGTGTCTGTCTGTGTGTGTCTGTGTGTGAGTCTGTGTGTGTGTCTCTGTGTGTGAGTGTGTGTGTGTGTGTGTGTGTGTGGTGTTGACGTATTGTTTCCTTCCCTTGTTTAAGCTTCTCTTGAAGAAGAGGAGGGTCTTCTCCTTTATCGGAGGCCAAAGTGATGCGTGAAATTCATTTATGGAGTGAAGCCAGTCATGTGACCAGAACCACAGCAAAACCAGAACCACCACTAGACCAGAACCACAGCAAGACCAGAACCACCACTAGACCAGAACCACAGCAAGACCAGAACCACTACTAGACCAGAACCACAGCAAGACCAGAACCACAGCAAGACCAGAACCACCACAAGACCAGAACCACCACTAGACCAGAATCACAGCAAGACCAGAACCACAGCAAGACCAGAACCACCACTAGACCAGAACCACAGCAAGACCAGAACCACCACTAGACCAGAACCACAGCAAGACCAGAATCACAGCAAGACCAGAACCACAGCAAGACCAGAACCACCACTAGACCAGAACCACAGCAAGACCAGAACCACTACTAGACCAGAACCACAGCAAGACCAGAACCACCACAAGACCAGAACCACCACTAGACCAGAACCAAAAGAGAGAGAGAGAGAGAGATGCCCTCTTTCTGCTGGACTATGACTCTCTCTCTCTCAGAGTTCATCCCCCTCTTCTGGGTGACATCATCGCTCTGCTCTTCATCTGCTGGAGGAGCGTCTGCATGTGAGCCAGCCGGGCCGGGTTCTACCCAGAGCCGGTCCACGAGTCCACCAGGTAGACCCCCCCCCCCACACACACACACAGACACGCGCCACAAGAATGTCAACACGAGGGAAAGAATGTCGAGCGGATTAATCGACACCTGGACTCCTTGGATCCGGATCCACGAAGGTCTCTGGAGACCGAGACCACCATTCTTTACATTCTCCATCGAGTGAGCAGACACCGTTCAGAGAGGCGGAGACACAAAGACTCACACATGCAAAGACTCACACACAAAGACTCAAACATGCAAAGACTCACACATGCAAAGACTCACACACAAAGACTCACACATGCAAAGACTCACATGCAAAGACTCACACACTCACACACAAAGACTCACACATGCAAAGACTCAAACATGCAAAGACGCACACACAAAGACTCACACATGCAAAGACTCACACACAAAGACTCAAACATGCAAAGACTCACACACAAAGACTCACACAAAGACTCACACATGCAAAGACTCACACATGCAAAGACTCACACACAAAGACTCACACATGCAAAGACTCAAACATGCAAAGACACACACACAAAGACTCAAACATGCAAAGACTCACACACACAAAGACTCACATGCAAACACAAAGAAGACTCGTGAAGACCCGTGAAGACTCGTTGTGGTTGAGTCGTGAAAGTGAAGCTGCAGCTTCCAAAGAGTAGCTGAGTCTTAAGGAATACTTTCTACAACGTGAACACAACGTTGTTCTTCCTCCTGGTCCTCATGAAGAAAATGTCACGTTCCTCCTGGAGGCGGAGCCTCATGTTGAAGCTCCTCCTCCAAAAGTCTACAACCAACACATAAGAGTTTAATAATAAGAGTTTAATAAGAGAAGAAGGGTGTAATAATTAGTTAATTTAATAAATCATCACTTGTTATAAAAAACACTTTAAACCTCTTGTGTGTTATATAAATACATGTTTCAGACATGTACTGAGCTTTATAAATATATATAAATATATAAACATCTAAATGTATAAATGAAGCTCCGTGTTGGCGACCGCTCTCCAACACTTCACCCAACGACCTTCACCCCGGTGTCAGGGAGAGGTCACAGCACGAGAACGCTGAGCAGAGCTCCACCCTCAGGCCGCAGACCTGTCTCACCCCGTCTCACCCCGTCTCACCCCCCGCCGACCGGCCCTCCCCCCTGACGGAGGCCCTCCCCCCTAACGGAGGCCCTCCCCCCTGACGGAGGCCGCCTCCCAGCAAGGTGCAGCCTCTTCTTCATTGGTTGCACCTGCTCAAACATGAAGGTATGCAACACATTTGCTTTTCATTTGACTTCTTGAAGACCTTTGAAGTCCAGAGCCGGGCAGAGCGCCCCCCCCCCCCCACCCACACACACACACACACACACACACACACTCCCCCTCCCTCCCTCCTTCACCCCCTCAATCATCTACCAGAGGAGCTGCAGGAACCCACCAAGCGGAAAACGAGTTTGGCCCGCTATTTCTCTCCCTCCCTCCCTCTCTCCTCTCTCTCTCTCCCTCCCTCCCTCCTCTCTCTCCCTCCCTCCTCTCTCTTCTCCCCCCTCCCTCCCTCCTCTCTCTCTCCTCCTCTCTCCCCCCTCCCTCCCTCCTCTCTCTCTCCCTCCTCTCCCTTCTTCCCCCTCCCTCCCTCCTCTCCCTCCCTCCTCTCCCTCCCTCTCTCTCCCTTCTTCCCCCTCCCTCCCTCCTCTTTGATTTGCTCTGTCCCCCCCCCACTGACTGTAGGCCTCAGTGTTGTCCTCATGGTTCAGAAGGTTTTGAGGATGATGCAACAACGTGTTCATTATCTCCTACGTCCAATCAGGAACAAGCACCCTGCACGGTGTGGGGAAGATGGCCTGTGTGTGTGTGTTGTGTTGTGTGTGTGTGTGTGTGTGTGTGTGTGTGTGTGTGTGAGGCTCAGTGAGGAACATGCTGAAGATCTTCTTCCCAAAATGTTTAATGATCTTCATGTGATTTCATTTGAGCTCGTGGATGTCTTTATTAAACAGATGGGCTGTGTGTGTGTATGTGGCTGTGTGTGTATGTGGTAGTGTGTGTGTGTGTATGTGGTTGTCCCAGGGGAGTATAGAGAAGTAATTAGAGAGTCGTTCTCTAACTGTAATGTGATTAATATGTATTAGATCAATCTTTTGCCCTTTATTTCTTCTCTTCGCTCCGTTTCCTCCAGATGAAACGACTGTTTGTGTTTTTTAGCCGCATCATCATCAGCGTCTTTAACCGCTGAGGCCGCCGATCAACACACTAAAAATCAAATACCCTGAGAAGCCTCACCTGAGAACCCTCACCTGAGAGCCCTCACCTGAGAGCCCTCACCTGAGAGCCCTCACCTGAGAGCCCTCACCTGAGAGCCCTCACCTGAGAGCCCTCACCTGAGAACCCTCACCTGAGAGCCCTCACCTGAGAACCCTCACCTGAGAACCCTCACCTGAGAACCCTCACCTGAGAGCCCTCACCTGAGAACCCTCACCTGAGAGCCCTCACCTGAGAGCCCTCACCTGAGAACCCTCACCTGAGAGCCCTCACCTGAGAGCCCTCACCTGAGAGCCCTCACCTGAGAACCCTCACCTGAGAACCCTCACCTGAGAACCCTCACCTGAGAACCCTCACCTGAGAACCCTCACCTGGACCAAGAGGCTTCACTGTGAAAGGAAACTTCGGAGATGCCGCACCAGCTGAGGCTGTTCGTGCTTTACGGTGATGTCATCGTGCTTTACGGTGATGTCGTCGTGGGTTACGGTGATGTCATCGTGGGTTACGGTGATGTCGTGCTTTACGGTGACGTTGTCGTGGGTTACGGTGATGTCATCGTGCTTTACGGTGATGTCGTCGTGGGTTACGGTGATGTCGTCGTGCTTTACGGTGATGTCGTCGTGCTTTACGGTGATGTCGTCGTGGGTTACGGTGATGTCGTCGTGCTTTACGGTGATGTCGTCGTGGGTTATGGTGACGTCGTCGTGGGTTACGGTGACGTCGTCGTGCTTTACGGTGATGTCGTCGTGCTTTACGGTGATGTCTCGGTGTTTACGGTGATGTCATCGTGCTTTACGGTGATGTCGTCGTGCTTTACGGTGATGTCGTGCTTTACGGTGATGTCGTCGTGCTTTACGGTGATGTCGTCGTGGGTTACAGTGATGTCATCGTGCTTTACGGTGATGTCATCGTGCTTTACGGTGATGTCGTCGTGGGTTACGGTGATGTCATCGTGCGGCGCGGTGACGTCGGGCTCCCACAGCGTGAGGACGCCACGGTGACAGATGCCGGTGTGTTTTGTGTTTACAACATGGCGGCAGCGGCATAAGGACGGATGCAGTCTGAACACAACGCGCGCCGCCCCCCCGCTGGAGGACCACGCCCCTCGATGTCCCTTGAACGCAGCACAGGGAGCTTCCTGAGGATGGAGGCGACTCCCCCCCCCCCCCGCTGGAGTGAAGAGTTCACGGGAACTACATGAAACTATGACGCCACGTCTTACATGTGGCTGCTTGTGGTTGTACTCAAAACAACAAAGGGAGAGAACGGCGCTCAGCAGCTGTTTGAAGTCTTCTCATTGGAGGAGAGCTCCACCAACGATCTGGTGAACCCGGAGCGGCGGAGGTCTGAGGCACCACCGTCCTCCATCACTCCATTGTTCTGACTCAAATCCTCTCGGCTTTGTCTCCTTCCAAGTCACGTGGCCGCCTCCCACTCCGACTGCAGAGCGACACGCGGAGCTTCAAAGGGAAACGTGATCCTGGAAATAGATTTTATATTTAACAACCTCTCTGACTAATAAACACCTCTGGACCGAAGCTCTGAGGCCAGCAGCGCGTTGTTAATGGAGGCAGCAAGAAACGCCTGAGGTCACTGAGGTCACTGAGGGCCGCGCTCTGCACACGTCACTGAGCGCAGCGCCACACCCCTCCTCTCTCCCTCCTCGCCCTCTCCTCGCTCCCTCCTCTCCCTCCTCACTCCCTCCTCGCTCCCTCCTCTCTCCCTCCCTCCTCTCCCTCCTCGCTCGCTCCCTCCTCTCTCCCTCCCTCCTCTCCCTCCTCTCTCCCTCCCTCCCTCCTCGCTCCCTCCCTCCTCGCTCCCTCCTCTCCCTCCTCACTCCCTCCTCTCTCTCTCCCTCCTCTCTCTCTCCCTCCTCGCTCCCTCCTCCTCTCCCTCCTCTCTCTCCTCGCTCCCCTCTCTCCCTCCTCGCTCCCTCTGCTCCCTCCTCGCTCCCTCTGCTCCCTCCTCTCGATGTCTCCATTTAGAGAGGTTCTCTTTAATGCTCAACTCAACACAATCCCCGAATGAAAAGAGCTCTCTCTCTCCCTGATCTCTCTCTCCCTGATCTCTCTCTCCCCTGATCTCTCTCTCTCTCCCTGATCTCTCTCTTGACCCCACGACCTCTAATGGTTTTGACCCCTGGCGAATGACCCTGGTTCCTCCTCCCACGGCTCCGTGTGCACACAATGCTAACGCCGCTCCTCTGGGTGAATGGTGAGCACAGCCTGCTGCGCGCTGAGAGGTGCTAACAGGTGCTAACAGGTGTGTCCGGGACACGAGGGTCAGGCTCAGTGTGAGGAGAGTCCCTGAAAGAGGAATACAGATGTTCCCTCGTCTCCTCCTCTCTCCGTCAGGATGGTGGAAAAAGGGCAAAACTTCATGTTGTCTATGAATCCCAAACAACAGGGAAGGAAAGAGATGCGAGGGCCGCGGGGCTGAGAATCAGATCCATCACACCTGGATCGGGGTGAAACTGGCAGAGCGCTCCTTATATTGCACTCAAATTACTCCATTTGTTCCCCGAGATATTTTAATCCCGGCTGACCTCAAACTTCCCGTGAACCAGGCCTGAACAAAAGGCCGCCCAGCGTCCTCGCAGTAAATCTGTTGTCTCCCTTCTGGCCCTCAGCGGGATCATAGATCAGCGCCGCGCGGCAGCTTGCTTCAATTTACTCAATTAACTCGGCTAAAGCACTTGTAAGTTCTGCAGATGTTGGTTTATTATCGAGGCCTAAAATGTACTAGTGGGTTCAGGAGCCGGGGGTTGTGGCAAGGTTCACAAAGGGGGGGGGGGGGGGTAATTACAACGCTTAGTTTTAGTCCAGAACATAATAAGTCATAATAATGTTGTTTAGAACATCTCAAACCAAAAGAAGCCTCAAAGTGACACATTTAAGATCTCAGGTATTCAGAGGTGGTCAAAACTAATGAAAGCGCTTTAATGGAGCTGAAGACGAGACGCCGGCCCCTGAACGCCACATGAGGACTTATTGGATGAATCATTCCCAGATGACCCACCTCGAGTGGCTGGAAACAAATCACCGTCCCAATATTGTTGCCGGCTCACAGTTATCTCAGATATGACCTCGATCAGTTGTGTTGTGCACACACATCTCAGAGAGAATCTGTGAAGAGCCTCTACATAAAACCTGATCCGTGTCATCTCGCGCTAACCTCTCTCTGATAAATCAAACTAAAAGTGGCGTGAGGAATGTAAAGTATACAGTGAGCAGGATGCTAACGTCAACCAGGTGTGGTCACATAAACCCGTCTGCCGACACCCCGAGTGTTCCCCGCCGGGCCGGCTACGTCTTCATTAAGAGCGGCAACACAGCGCGACGTTCAAAGTGCTTTCAAATCAGCTTTGGACTAATTATTTTCCTGTCAAGCTAATATGCTAACGGCTAAGGAGGGCTTATCTCTGCAGCTGTGAGTGTCAGAGCTGGGAGGGCTGAGGGGATGTGAAGAAGAAGAGCAGTTTTGACAGGAAGTGGTCGTTCACACCACGACTTGAACAAGTGTGCTCTATTATTGCGTTTGCGTACATTTGTAACATTTCGTTAGCTTCATCTGTAAAACACTCGGCTAGAATCCATTAAACGACGACATCTGTGTGTAAACATCTTAACAATCATCTCCATGATCTTTGATAACGTCTCTTATGTTTTTATATTATTTTCTTATCTTCATTCATATCTTACATCCCCCAACATTGAGCTGTAAGTATTATTCACATAATATTATTATAATGTAGAAGAAGATAAAAGCATTCACCAGCAGGTGACATCTAACGAGCCTTTAAATCCACAAAAACATACTGAGGGAAAATTATAGAATTAATGATGGCAGCGGAAGCTATTTGAGTGACCTTTGTGATGTTTCGTTAGCATGCTCCGTTTACTGTGCAGCAGATTAACGAGGAGGCAAACACAGCTAATGCTATTCACCGCGGGAAGAGGCGCGTTTATTCACGTTCATGCGTCTTATTGTCGGTTCAAGGTGTTTCCACGGAATTAGCCAACAAATTTAATTGTTAATCCATCTGCTCCGAAACAACCGACATCTTGTTCTCTAAGCTCCGAGTCACTTTGATCCAATTATGCTACGAGGCAGACGTTCGGAATCATCCGCCGCCACCGCGCCGCCATCACGCTACGCCGCGCCGCCACCGCCCTGCGTCCGACGCGGGAGCCGAGCGCCTGCCGGAGGACGCGTGAAGCTGCTTCTCTGAGTGCAAACTGTTGGAAATGAAGGCGTGACCCCGGAGAGCTCGGGGGGTCAAGGGTCACGGGGTACGAATTGCAAATGACATGTTCACCCCGGGGCGTCGTTCAGCTGGGACAGGACGAGGCTCCTCCAGCGGCTCCGCTGGCGGCCCCGTATGGAAGTGTAATGGACTGGTTTTCTCCCTAAAGCGCCGCCTGTCTCCTAAATCACCGACGCCAGCGTCTCCCACAGCTGCTGCTCCGCAATAAGTAACAAGTAACAATAAATAACAATAAGTAACAACAAGTTTAACAAGAAGTAACAATGAGTAACAAGTAACAATGAGTAACAATAAGTAACAAGTAACAATAAATAACAATAAGTAACAAGTTTAACAAAAAGTAACAATGAGTAACAAGTAACAATGAGTAACAATAAGTAACAATAAATAACAATAAGTAACAACAAGTTTAACAATAAGTAACAATGAGTAACAACAAGTAACAATGAGTAACAATAAGTAACAATGAGTAACAATAAGTAACAAGTAACAATAAGTAACAATGAGTAACAATAAGTAACAACAAGTAACAATAAATAACAATAAGTAACAACAAGTTTAACAAAAAGTAACAATGAGTAACAAGTAACAATGAGTAACAATAAGTAACAATAAATAACAATAAGTAACAACAAGTTTAACAAAAAGTAACAATGAGTAGCAAAAAGTAACAATGAGTAACAACAAGTAACAATGAGTAACAACAAGTAACAATAAGTAACAATGAGTAACAATAAGTAACAACAAGTTTAACAATAAGTAACAATGAGTAACAATAAGTAACAATGAGTAACAATAAGTAACAAGTAACAATAAGTAACAATGAGTAACAATGAGTAACAATAAGTAACAAGTAACAATAAATAACAATAAGTAACAACAAGTTTAACAAAAAGTAACAATGAGTAACAAGTAACAATGAGTAACAATAAGTAACAATAAATAACAATAAGTAACAACAAGTAACAATGAGTAACAACAAGTAACAATGAGTAACAATAAGTAACAAGTAACAATAAGTAACAATGAGTAACAATAAATAACAATAAGTAACAACAAGTTTAACAAAAAGTAACAATGAGTAACAAGTAACAATGAGTAACAATAAGTAACAATAAATAACAAGTAACAACAAGAAGTAACAATGAGTAACAAGTAACAATGAGTAACAATGAGTAACAATAAGTAACAAGTAACAATAAGTAACAATAAGTAACAATGAGTAACAATAAGTAACAACAAGTAACAATAAATAACAATAAGTAACAACAAGTTTAACAAAAAGTAACAAGTAACAATGAGTAACAATAAGTAACAATGAGTAACAATAAGTAACAACAAGTAACAATAAATAACAAGTTTAAGAACAAGTAACAATGAGTAACAACAAGTAACAATGAGTAACAATAAGTAACAATAAGTAACAATGAGTAACAATAAGTAACAACAAGTTTAACAATAAGTAAAAACCAGTAACAATATGTAACAATAAATAACAATAAGTAACAAGTATAACAATAAGTAACAAGTAACAATAAGTAACAAGTAACAACGAGTAACAATGAGGAACAATAAATAACAATAAGTAACAAGTTTAACAATAAGTAACAAGAAGTAACAAGAAGTAAGAATAAGTAACAATAAGTAACGATACATAACAATAAGTAACAATAATAACCATAAGCCTGTGGTGACCTGTTGTTTAAAGCGTGGCCATGTTGGCGACTCCTGTTCACTTCCTGTCTGTAGTTCTATGTTGTAGTCAATGAATAACGTCATCCACGCGGTGAGATCATGTGACACTAATTGCAGCGTCTCTTCTCTCCTTTGTTTCTGTTTCCAGGTCTGAACCTCTGGAGAGCGTTCCTTTAGTCTCACAGGGACGCGTCACATCGATGATCTCATGTTGTGATCTCATGATCTCATGTTGTGATCTCATGTTAGTGATTACGCTCCCAGCCGGTCACGGCGTGGTGCGGTGGTGCAGCAGTCTTATTTTATTCTATATTCTTCCATGTAGCATCAGTGGAAGTCACATGTCATGCTGCCGCCAGCCGCCGGAGGGCTTTTCTGTTAATACTTGCAGGACGTAGAAGGTAGATTTGTGTCTTTATTTTGTAAGTAAATTAATTGTTAGTTTTGCTGATGAAAACTAATAATTAACTTACAAACGAGAAATTTGCTCTTAAAACTTGTTTTCTGGTTTGCGTAATCTACAACAAAAAAATCGACAAAATCTACCTTCAAAGTTTGACTTCAAATCACACGTGTGAAACTACAACGTCACGGACGGACGTCCTCAGATCTCCAGACGTTAGAATCTCTTCTGGTAGAACCATCAGTCATCACTGGAGGTGTGGTGCCTCCTCCACCCTCCAGGAGGCCGGTCTCATGGGGGAGGAGCCTCTCCCTCAGGTCTCATGGGGGAGGAGCCTCTCCCTCAGGTCTCATGGGGGAGGAGCCTCTCCCTCAGGTCTCATGGGAGAGGAGCCTCTCCCTCAGGTCTCATGGGGGAGGAGCCTCTCCCTCAGGTCTCATGGGGGAGGAGCCTCTCCCTCAGGTCTCATGGGGGAGGAGCCTCTCCTCAGGTCTCATGGGGAGGAGCCTCTCCTCAGGTCTCATGGGGAGGAGCCTCCCTCAGGTCTCATGGGGGAGGAGCCTCTCCCTCAGGTCTCATGGGGGAGGAGCCTCTCCCTCAGGTCTCATGGGGGAGGAGCCTCTCCCTCAGGTCTCATGGGAGAGGAGCCTCTCCCTCAGGTCTCATGGGGGAGGAGCCTCTCCCTCAGGTCTCATGGGGGAGGAGCCTCTCCCTCAGGTCTGCTCGTGGTTAGCTCCACAGATCTTAATCTCCTGGTGGACTGAGCGTCTGTGGTATTCAGAGAGGATTGATGGGCAGCATTCCTTGACCCCCCCCCCCCCCTTCATTATCAATTAGACCCCATTAATTTAGCAAAAACAAATAAGCCCCCCCCCCAGCATGTGGTCCTGGTTTCCTGCCTGTTGAGTTAATGCTGTGGTCCAGAGAGGTCACGCCCTCCTCCTCCTCCAGCGGGCCTCCTCCCTCCAGGGTTCCTCAAGGGTTCCTCCAGGGTTCCTCCAGGGTTCCTCGAGGTCACAGTCATGTTGGAAGTTGATTGACGGTTCCTGGGATGTAAACACTTCCGACCCTCACTCGCCCCAGAAGCATCACCGCTTTGTGGTCTCCACTGGATCTGGTCTGCATGGGGTCTCGTGGTCTGGATGGGGTCTCGTGGTCTGCATGGGGTCTCGTGGTCTGCATGGGGTCTCGTGGTCTGGATGGGGTCTCGTGGTCTGGATGGGGTCTCGTGGTCTGCATGGGGTCTCGTGGTCTGCATGGGGTCTCGTGGTCTGCATGGGGTCTCGTGGTCTGCATGGGGTCTCGTGGTCTGCATGGGGTCTCGTGGTCTGGATGGGGTCTCGTGGTCTGCATGGGGTCTCGTGGTCTGCATGGGGTCTCGTGGTCTGCATGGGGTCTCGTGGTCTGGATGGGGTCTCGTGGGTCCACCTGGCTCATGTCCGGCCCTCCTCAAAGGTTCCTCTTGAACCTGACTGAGGGGGGGGGGGTATCTGCTGCAGATGAAATGGAACAGCAATGAATCGCCATGACAACATCGTAATCTAGACACTGTGTTTCCATGATAGCGCTCGTGTGATTGCTTCTTCGGCTTCTCCTATTTACTCGGGAGCGAAGGGAGCAAATCTCCCGCCGCCGCTCAGAGTAATTCCTGGAGAGGAATCGAGGACCTTGAAGCGCGTTACGCTCACATGAAGCCTGACAGCCGCCGCCCGGCCGATAAGAGGACGGGGGGCGGAGCTCCCTTGTTTGTGTCATCATGCAGCTAAACACCGCCCAGCTGCTGCCTCGCGCCTATGAGCCAATCAGACTTTGTTTATTAAACTCATCCCACAATCAACTCTGGATTAGAGACACTTTGAGGCTCGGGGGGTTTTGGGGGGGGGGGGGGGGATTGACAAAGCAAGTCTGGAGGAGGATGAGACATAAAGGAATCAACACGTCGTGTTAGCGTGTCGTAGCATCGTGTTAGCGTGTCGTAGCATCGTGTTAGCGTGTCGTAGCATCGTGTTAGCGTGTCGTAGCGTCGTGTTAGCGTGTTGTAGCGTCGTGTTAGCGTGTCGTAGCATCGTGTTAGCGTGTCGTAGCATCGTGTTAGCGTGTCGTAGCATCGTGTTAGCCTGTCGTAGCATCGTGTTAGCCTGTCGTAGCGTCGTGTTAGCCTGTCGTAGCGTCATGTTAGCATGTCGACACGTTAACACTTCTCTGCTTTTACTTCTTCTCTTCCGTCTCGACATGTTTCTCTGCATCACTTTCGTTTTGGTCATCAAAACAATATGTTAGCGTATCGTAGCACAGCTGCTAACACAATGTGTTAGCGTGTCGTAGTGCGGCTAACACATTCTTCTTCTTCTTCTTCCATGGAAAACCACTCCAGTAATGTATGTGTGATCTTTGAGATGATGATTTAATAGCGTCTCGTTTCCCCAGCCAATCAGAGTGCTCTCTGACCCACGTGATGTCACACTGATATGAAGCACTTTGAACCCAAGTGGTGCTTTCAAAGGTAATCGTCATTTTGAGCGTTGCATATTTGGGCTTGGAGGCTCCTCCCCCTTCCCTCCAGAGCAGATGAGTCGCGGCGTGTCCGATGTGGACGCTCACGCTCCAGTGAGCGCACGATGCATCGCCGCCTCACATTTATCAAACCAGGATTTTAATAACAGCTTTTTCTTGTCCCCTCCTCGCCGTGTTCCCGGTGGCGCTCGGCCCGTGAGCCCGTTACATCTGTGACACCCACGTTACGTCACGATTACATCCCTGAAAAGGAGGCCTCGCCTCGGCCCTCCAAAGCTCCAGCGTCCTGGGTGGGAGTTCATTTGGACCCCTGGATGTCAATCTTCCACCCTGAGGGCCCCGCGGAGCCTCCGGCTCCTCTATCACCACAACCATCAGCAGGGGGAGGTTACCGTGGGCGGCTCTCCGTCGGGACGCGGGGGCCGTTTCATTCGGCCCTCGCTCCTCCGCGGCGCCCGGGCCCTCGGAGGCCCCGCCCCTCGCACCGCGGGAAGTGGCGGCTGATAATTGACACAGGATGTCCTTGTTAACCAGCGGCAGACTCTGTGGATTAAAGTGACCGAGATCTGCAGGAGGAAGTGGCCAGTAGATAAGGGGGGGGGGGGGACAGCAATGTGAGAGATGCAGCTCCACTTATCTGAGCCATTCAGGCTGATCAGAGATTGGCTTCCCTTAAAATAACCTGGGCCCAGGGTGGAGGAGGAGGAGGAGGAGGAGGACATGGTCCACGCCACGGCTCCTGGCCAATTATCAGTCTCCCCCCCCCCCCCCCCTGTATGAAGCTGCATGGCTGCTTGTGGAGGACTAGAGAGATAATCTCATTCTACAATTATACAGATCAGGGAATAAAGGATGTTTTGCAAATGATGTAATTTCACTCTTCATCATGCAGAAGAAGAGGAAGAAGAAGGCTAAGCCTGTGATTGACTTAATGAGAGTCTCTCTCTCTCTCTCTCTATCTATCCCTCTCTCTCTCTCTCTCTATCCCTCTCTCTCCTCTTCTCCTCCTCCTCTGGGCTTCAGGTCCTCAACACCTGTGGTCGTGGATGCGTTCCTTGCCGGCGGTGAGGGGTGAGGACCACATGACGGCATGTTCTACAAGCTACGACATGATGTTCATAATGCACCCACACACACACACACAGACACACACACACACCCACATAGACACACACACACACACACACACACACACACACACACACACACACACACACACAGCAGGAGTCATGTGACCATGCCAGCAGTGCGTTGAGGATAGCGAGGAGCTGATGTCATCACCTCCCTGACGCCTGTGAGGACGTGAGTCCCAGAACCACACGGCGGCTGCTGCTGCCTTCAGGTCTGAGGACTCACTACGTGTGGCATGCATGCTAATGGAGGCTAATGCATGCTAATGCATGCTAATGGAGGCTAATGCATGCTAATGGAAGCTAATGCATGCTAATGGAGGCTAATGGAGCTTATTAACTCATCGTGAAGCAACATGTAAACAAGAAGGCTGATAACAATGGAAGGAAAGGTTGATTAGAAACCTCACTGATGGTCTAGTTTACAGGAACTACATGAGGTGGTCCTCAGAGCTTAATTAACTCACTGTTTATATATATATACATATATAAACATTTATATGGCTATTTTCAAAATATAAATATAAATACATATAGATATATGTATTAATCACACATTTATATATAGTTATATATATGACATCACCCATATATATATAAATATATATATACAGTATATATATAGGCATATATATATATATATATACTGTTCTGAGCCATGTCATGTGACTGTTCACAGACCTGCAGGCTAACATTACCTCCCTGTTATTCAACACAAAAGAACTTGTTTCTTCAGTATTAATAACCAAGCTTCACCTCAAAAAAATTAATTTGAAACTATGCACCACTGAGAGGGAGAGACTATTAATTACAGTGGAACGTCTCCTTGTGAGCGAGGAGCTGCAGCCTTTGTGAGGAGGCCCAGGAGCAAAGCCGCCATTAGCCTACATGCTCGGCAAGAGCAATTCATCAACTGGAATTTTGCCTCAATGGGCAAAAAAAAGACGAGGGATCAACCTCAGCGTGCTATTTATGGAGATTTAGGGAAGTCTGGGAAATGCTAATGTGATTACGGTTTATCTGCGGCGTGTTCGGCCCTCGTGTCCACGCTCCGCTGTCAGATTAAGTTACTGCACCCAGAAAACACGCCAGAGATACGGGATCGGCCCACAATGAGGACGCTGCATTTACTTCAGGGAACATTGTCACATTAGAGGAGCCCGGATGAAGGCGAGCAGCTTTTGTCCTGCCGGAATCTCTCCAACATGTGAACTGTTCCCCGGATTAGCCGAGCTCAGATTTATTTAATGCATCCTCATATTGTGGAAATCTATTTCTGTGGGCGCCGCTCGCCGAGCGCTAAGCCTGGTAATGTATGCTGCTGCAGTTTAAGAGAGAGACGCGCTTTGTGCCGGGATCACGAGGATCACCAACATATGGAAGGCTGCTCCAGCACATTGTCTTCACTCAGGGCCACAAAGAGACCCCCCCCC